>NC_056624.2:143439650-143524650 GCF_002870075.4 Lactuca sativa
ATATATATATATATATATACACACACATTATAGTCGTTTATCAATTATTTAAAAATCAATATAACTTGGCTACAATAATACGGCTAAGTAATAATAGGATTTAGCGTTATAGCTACTTAAACCATTATTTCATTTAATAATTTCAGCAATGGATTTACGACTCCTTAATCTACCTTTTACATGATAATTCAGTAATAAGATATCAATTGTTATCAAAGGATATTACCACAAAGTCTTTGCTATGCGACTCACCATATTTGTTTGGTGTTGTCAAGAAACTCATTACGTGACCCACTAAACTCTTTACTTGTCACCACAAAGGTTCTTGTTATGTGGTATTTCATACTCTCAAAATACTATTATAAAAAATTCGTTAAGTATTACCATCATATACTCATTATTTAGTATTTTATGCTTGTTACTTGTTATTGCAAAATACATTGTTTATTTCACTTTACTTATTGGATATTATCATAAAGTACTCATTATATGACCCACTAAACTTGTTACACGTCACCACGAGTAGGCCTGGCAATCGTGTCGTGTTCGAGTTGGCGTGTCGCGGGTTGGCGGGTTGGCGGGTCAAAATATGCCAACCCAAACACAACCCATTTAAATATATAGGTCATGGGTTGGCGGGTCACGTGTTGGCGGGTTTGGAACATAAACCCATATATGACCCGCCAACCCATTTATTTATACGGGTTCACAGGTTGGCTGTTTTGTGGGTCAGATTTGGGTTTGTGGGTCCGAATTTTAGACATTTAAGTCTTAAACATCCAAATGAAAATTATAAACATTCATAGAAACATGTTACAGACTTAGCCTTATAGGTTACGACTTACGACCTTAGACCATTCACCACGAGTCAAAATGTCAAAACAGTCAAATGGTCTATGAATCAATGATATATATTATATGATACTTATTAAATATTCATACTTGATACATAAATACATTTAAAAATAAAATAATTTTTTATTAAGAATATAAACGGGTTGGCGGGTCAACCCGTTTATTTTTTGAGAAACCCATATATGACCCGTTTAATAAACAGGTTGGCGGGTTGACGGGTTAGCGAGTTGGCGGGTTGAAAAACTCAACCCAAACCCATTTATTTCGTGTCGTGTCGCGGGTCGTGTCGCGTGTCGTGTCGAGAATTGCCAGCCCTAACCACGAGGTTCTCGTTATGTGGTTTATATTACTCATTAAACATCAACAACTATAATTTAATTCTCTCTCTCTCTCTCTCTCTCTCTCTCCATATTACAATAATCAACCATAAATAACTATATTAGCTCACTAAACTATGCAACAACAAACAAACAATATATATATATATATATATATATATATATATATATATATATATATATATATATATATATATATATATATATATATATATATGTCATTTACACTTTCTTAGTAACTCATATAGAAATAACTGCTATAAATCTCAGTACTCATATAGTTTTCAATTAATAATAACTCACACATTATATTTTTGACATAGACAATAATCACTATATATCTAGATTTCAACTGTCTAAAAGAAATATAGTTAGTCACCTTGAAATATGGCATGAATTTACTTTCAACTCTTAAATTTCCATTCTCTATCCTCATTCCTCCACTTCGACAACTATCAAAATAACATATGATTTTTCAATATCATTATTCAAGATATAAACTCTCTCGTATTCTTAATTCAACATTCTCACAAACTCATAATACTGAAATTTATAGGAAAACTCATCAAGCCCCATGGATTACTCATCTATGTGTCTTAATCTCATTTTAAATCTTCATTGCACCAATTGAATATCATTATTCCATTTACAAGTCACTTTTACTTGACTTAATGTCTCAACTAACTTTAAAATAAAATTTTATCATACTTTATGAATTAATATTTCAATGTCTTAATCATTTAAGACATAAACTAAACACCATTTATTAATCACATTAACAGTTCAATACTGTAGCTTAAGGTACATGTCCTTAAAGCGAGACTTAATCAAATTCTTAATCCATCAAGTGAAAATCAATTATAATTCACATATAACTCATCTATATGAATTAATTCATCTAATCATGTTACCAAATTAAAAATAAACTATAATCCACATATAACTCATCAAAATCAATTATAATCCACATATACATTTCACCGAATCTTGATTACAAGCTTAATTTCAAGTTTTAAGCATAGAATCATACTATAATCATGTTACCAAGCTCAAACCTTTGAAGTTACTATTTAATCAAACATAATACAAATCTAGGGTTTATAAGCCTCAAACAAAAATCACCTATATAATCGAAAAGAATCATGTGACTGGAGTCGAAATGAATTATTTGTTGAAAGCTGAAGAATCACGATTGTGAGATCTCATTGAGGGTGTTGAGCAGAAACAAGAAGAAAGATTGGCTGATTATTCAAAGAGTTTTGATTATGAAGTCCAATAGGTTCATGATGTTGCCAAGGAACGTCATGAACTTTTCATCAAAAAGGTGAAGGAAACGAAGGTGTCTCTTGATCTCAAAATTATTGGAATAAAATCTTTGATGTTGGAAGAAGTAAAGAAGATGGAGGAAAACTACAAATTTTTACATGGAAAAGTAGATGTGATTGTTGGTGCCAAAACTCATTTGGTTGAATTCAACAATGACTATAGGAAGTAGCCTCAAGTCAAGTCTGAGAAGGATGAAAAGGTGTTTGAGAAAGTGGAGGAATTCTTATATGGAATTAAAGAAACTTTATCAAAGGTGGATCTTTTGAACCAATCAACCATATCTCAAGAGTCGATATCAAAGATGGTTTCGAATATTGAGTCGAACATCAAAGTCGAGCTGGCTCTAATCCTCACTTTGGTACTTTGTTTACCAGCTAATGCTCCACGTGTTGTGTAAGTCTCGCAAGGGGGAAAGAGAGGAGTTGGATGAGCTGGATCGTCCAAAAATTATGGTGATGATATATGAGTTGTGGTTGGAAAGGTTATTTCAACTCAAATTCCAACAAGAATCCCAATGAATCCAATAACTGTATCTTCGACAACAATGACTACAACACCAAATGTTCCGAGAGTGCCATTGAAAGGTATTTCGAATAAAGAGGGTGAAGAAGGTTTAAGTAATGCTCTTGTTAAAGCAACTTCAACAATTGATCTAAAAGACAAAGGAAAGGTCATTCTAATTAAACAATCGGGTGAGGAAAAGAATAAGCTAAAAGCTTTAGAGTTGGAACGTCAAAGGTAAGTGAATAGCATCCTTTGAAAAAGAGAGAATGATCTACTAGGATTGAAAAAGGTAATGCAAACAAGCACTGGTGTTATGAAACAATTGTTGGGGAAGAATGATGAATTTCTAAAAAAACTGAAGAAGAGTTTTGAGAATGAAAATTCTGATTTCACTCAACTCGATTTTCCAATAAATCACATGCTTTTCACATCTCCACAACTCAAATTAGTAGATAACTTCAAAGAAAAAACAAATACAAAGAGCTGAAGATTAGCTTTCATGCAATCTTAGGAAAGAATGAAGATGAAGTATGGTCTTTCGTGAAGGTTTTGAAAGTGATGAAAATCGAAAGGGATACTCTGTTTGAGAGTTTGCTTCAGAAATTTTGTTATTCGGTTGTGAGAGAAAACAATGTCGAGTTTAAGTTCACAGTTACTGATTTCCCTATGTTTAATTTGAATGATCTTATCTTAGTCACAAAGATATTGATAAATATGGATGTTTCAAAGATCCCTGAGGCGAATCGAAATGACTTCATCATCGGATTTGGTCATAATAAGGCTTTACTGGATAACTACTATGAATATTTGGCTATCACAAATAATGATCTTGCCATTACTATCAAGAAGACTGCGAAAGTGCCTCAAACTCTGGCAAAGGAAAAATTGAACATCAATGAATTTGAAGATGGCGAAATCATTTATCAACCTTATGGTGTTGTGTTCCAAGGAAAGAACAAGGGAGGATTTTTGTTGAAGTTTTTGTTTCAAGTGTATGATTTGGAAAGATATACGAGTTCTCATTTCATAAACATTATGATTCAAATCAACAACAACAAAAGGAATGATGATGGAGACAAGTTAGAGATAAGGAAGATTCTCTTTTGGTATATGGAAATGGAAAGAAAGCTTTTACTGATGGCGAAGTTGATTGCTTAATTTTCGACTTTTCTCATAAGGGGGAAAATGTTGGGTCGAATGTGTGTAGTGAGAAGTCAAAAGTAGTATGTGTCTGTAAGGTGTCGAAAGTAGAATGGTTTCGACACATTATCTATTTTACAAGGCAGTTCAGTTTCGGTACATAATGTCTAGTCCTTGTAATTTTTTGTTAGTCTGTTGTATCCTGAAAATAGCATAAGTACATAGAGTAGAGGATAACGATCTGAACGTCATTTTTCTCTTGTACTCAAAATTCTCTCTTGTACTCTTTAGACTATAATCGAGCCAAACAGATCATATTGGGATCTCATGTCTATTTACATCTTTTTATTGAATCAATTGTGTTCTTAATCAATCTCTAACTCACATCAGACAACTGGTCTGAGGACTTCTAAGACCCTGATTAAAAGGTAAACTAAAGAAAATATTAATTTTTTTTGCATTATAAGAGTAGCAAGGGAATTAAGACCATAACTTGTGTGGTTATCTTGAACTATGTTATGATGTTGTATTGTCTCAACCTTACTATTTTTAAACTTTTAAACTTGTTTTGAACTATGAGACCATATGTTTTCTGTAATTAAACTTTGAACTTATTTTATTTAAAATTAAATGATTTTAAAAAGGTATTTTAAACTATCCTAGTAAGAGGTGTTTCAAAGTTGTACATTATGAGATGCACACTCATAAATGACATATTCCTCCATTATACACTAGTGGAAGAAGTAATTTCTTTTACATCTAAGTGAATCTAACCTAACTATCACTCATAGTTGTAGACAATTTTTAACTCCAACCCCCATTTTATGAAAACCTCAATCAACTAATCTCAAGATAAAGAATCATATGCATTTTCGAAGTCCGCCATAATCACCATTGGTTTTTGTCTATGTAATTTGTAGCATCCAACAATTTCATTTAACATCAAAGGGTTGACTAAAATTTTACCCTCTTTGATAAACACTGATTGCTCCTTGCTAATCACATCTAATGACATAAGATAACATATTACCCAATAGTTTGTCAATACATTTATACTTGCAATCCATTAAGCTAATTGCTATACGATCTTAAATAAACTTGATAATAGTTTTCATAATTAAAACAAACAGTTAAATATAATAACGGTTACATGATGTCATATAAGCTCAACATTTGAGGTATTAATGCATTGAGATAATGACTTTGTAGGGTAATCAACCGTGACTTTTATACATATTTAATCATTTTTTACATACTATTTACCATTAAGCTCACACAATTTATTCAAAACCTACAATTTTAATATGGTAATACAGTTTAAATGTTTAATGCTTTTTTAGCCAAAAATGATTATCGAAAATGCCATAGTTGTTTATCCAACATCAAATGTTAGGTTAGCTATGTCTTTTAAACAACAAATTGAGTTTAATGATGTATTCTTTTAACATTAATCCGAATAAATCAACAATAGATTATCAAAATAATATTTTTCAAACAATAAATATATATTTAATGTTTAATCTTTGAAAAAATAGGAAAATCTCCATTAAAGTCCTGTTATTTTACTTTAATTTAAGAATAAGTCTCAAACTAAAATTTGTTTATAAAAAAACATAATTATCATTAAAAACGTTGATCTAACATTTTTCCCGGTTGTATTAAACCCGATAAACCGGGAAAAAAAAGTCAAATCGTCATTTTTATAGGTAGTTCGTGTTTTTTCATAAACAAATTTTAATTTGAGATTTATTTGTAAATTAAAATAAAACAACAAGACTTTAATTGATTTTCAAAAAAAAAAATCTTTAAAAGTCATAGCTAATTAATTTACAAAGTCGATATCACTAATGCAATTACATATGTACTTTATATACGTTATGGGAAAAAGGAAAAGACTAAAAGTGAAAGAGTACAAAGTACAAAAGTTTCATATCGGTATCAAAATCGTTCACATCGTGATTTGAATGTTAACCTGTATCTCTTTGTTTTCAAATAAAGTTTTCTTGTGGAAGTGAAGTAAAATGTAAAAAATCTGTGTTTATGTATATGATAAGTTTATATTTAAACATGATTTAAAATAGTTTTTTTTTGGTAAAACACATATTCAATGATATTTTTAAAACAAAAATATACAGTATTATAATAAATTTGATTTTGTCGTTAGGATGAGGTTCAATAGAGAACCATAATTAACTAAGAACCAATCTATTTTTCAACTTTTAAAACTTATTTTTTATTAAAAAAAAAACTAAAAATACAGAGATTAATAACTTTTTATCCTTTTTCCAATGATGTAAAATTTGATTTTTTTTACGTCAAATTCACAATGTGAATTTTTGAAAATTCACAACGTGAATTCGGATTCACACGGTGAATCCGAAAAATATTTTTCACATTCACAATGTTAATATATGAATTTAGATATTTAGATATTTTTTCTTTCGATAAAGAATAAGCTCTAAAAATTAAAAAAAAAAAAAAAAAGATTTGGCTCCTTGAAAAACCAATAATTATGGTTCTCTATTGAACTTTTTCCTTTGTAATTATATTATGCTGTTTGGATAGTTATTTATAAATATGTAATTTTTACTGGAATTATACAAACATAATTCATGCACAAGCATTTAACCTTTAATATTTTTTGACATATTATGTAGAACAATTCTTGTATAATTTCAAAAATGCTGCATTTTAAAAGAACAATTGTGCTAACAATTTTTTTAGTAATTTTGGATAATTTACTTATATAATTCTGAAATTGATTATATTCTATTCTAAATGACCAAAAAGGTAAAACAAATTATCTTTAGATAAATTGATTTTTATTATATTCTACGAATCATTATTTTTTATATCGATAAATGATATATATTAATAAAAACTAATATCATAAATACCTTTTAATTGGATTTTTTTTTTCCAGATTAACTATTCTTTTACTAAAAAAATATATTGTATTTCTGAATTATTCGGATTTTGCTGTTTTATAAGGTTTATCGGTAAACTTTCGATTATAGGCAACATTTTATTTTTTTTAAAACTCTCGGACTTTTTTTTCAATATAAAACCTCAACATTTTTATTCTGAAATGTGTTTATTTAATATGAAATTTTCAAGTAAAAAAATCTAAGATGCTTTTCCAAAAGAAAAAAGTTGAAGGTTTTTTAAGAAAAAAATATGAAAATCCAAGATTACTAATAAACCTGTTCAAAAATTCAAATCGAATAAAATTAAAAAAATATATAAAACAATTATATAAAATAAAACTATAGTTTAACTGGAAAAAATCCAAAATATAAACTATTTATAATATTAAGAATATATATATATATATATATATATATATATATATATATATATATATATATATATATATATATATATATATGTTCAAAATAGAACATTTCTTAAATTGAGAACATTCGAGAACAAAATTCACCCAACACCCGCATCTTTTAAGTTTTAATAGTTAGAGGGCTTATGTGTAATTCAACCCAACAATTCCCTGAGCTTTCCTTCTTCACGCAGAAAATCAACAACACCTCACTCCAATCTTCCCTCCGCCCAGAACCGGCTCCTGTCGCTATGCCTCTCCACCAGTGATCCTACCTTGCGCTCTTCTTCTTCCAACGCTCTTTCACCTATTGTCGATACTTGTTTCAGAAATCCAATGCTCAAACCCGACAATCTAATTCCATTCGAAGGTACTATAACTTCTCTCTCTCTCTCTCTAGCTCATTAGATCGATGAAATGAGAAATGAGCGTAATTATCAACTATTTGGATTGATTACGAGCTCATGCTAATGATTTTTTGATACAATCGGTTCATATTTGTATTTTCAACAACATGACATTTGATGTGATTCAACATTTTGTTCTTAGTTGAAACCAAATTGGAATGGTTAAGAAATTGGTGTCTCACCTGGTGAAACAAATATCGGCCACCAGGTGTTTGACAAAATGTCACAAAGAAACATACTTGTTATTAAGATCTAAATACATACCATGATGTTAACATTACTTATTTTACTTACGTCTTTCTCAAGGCCACATATAATTTTACCTCTTTGACCTGCAAACACATAATTGTTTTGTAAAATGAGATTTTTCTTTTTCTTTGTATATTGAAAAACACATCAGATAAAGTTACCATTGATTGTTTCTCATCATTGAGTTTCTTGCTGACTTTTGGAGGATTTTTAATTTCCTCCTCTTTGATTTCATGGTCAAACTCTTTGACTAACCTTAAAGAACATTTAATTAGTATAACAGGGGTTGGATTGGAGTCTATTAAAGAGTTGATGATCATTGTAGAATTTCATGCACACAAGGTGTTTGTCATATTGTCTAAAAGAACCTAATAAATGTAAAAGTGGCATTTTATGTGAAAATCCTTAACTTTGAACCCTCATTAAGCCAAACATTAAGGCCCTTAGGTTAAATTGAATTTCACATCTCAATATCCTAATAAGTAACAAACAATCATTTTAAAAGTGGTAAACTTAGGGCTTAACCATTAAGTCCTTAATAGAACACCAAAAGTGATTTAAAAACTATTATGATCAATTTTCCCAAATCTGTCCTCCAACTTCTACGTGCAAGTCAATAAGAACACCTAAAAATCATGAGACTTAGTTTTCTGGAAATCTTAGTGTGTCTACGTTCTTTAAACTTTGAATCACATTTCGAAATTCGAACTCCTTGAGGGGTAAAATTGACAATCTTCGCAGGCTGGTCCATGCTGTCACAGATTTCATGCGCTGTCTTCATAAAATCATAATAAATTCACCAAAATTTCAAAGCCTATAGTTAGATATGGATGTATAGTTTCCAACATATAAAGGGCCTGGTGTAATTCTTAGTATATTGATACTGTTTATTCCAAGAGTGTTGAGTGGTCCAAAAAATGACAGCTAAAAGTTACCGACTTGTAAATTTAATATAAAATAAGCCAAAAATCATTAGAATGAGATCTTTATATTTCTGAAAAGATAAAAGGGAGAACTTTACCAGTATAATTTTATCAAAATTTAAAAATGGGTTGAAAGGTAAGAAAACATATCCCAAACTGAGGACTACAAACAAAGAGAAAATAAGGAAATATGTACATAAGTTTTATAAGAATCCATCTTGCTCATGCAAGATAATTTTCAAGATCAAGGAGGTGAGTACTAACTCTCCTATTATTTAGGCATTACTTGTTTTATGTTATTGTTCATAGATACCCTAATAACATGTGATTATATGTATCTAATCACATATGATTTATGTGGCTAAGATTCTTTTCGCGTTCTTGATTCAATAATCGTTTTTTTCCACTTTAATCATATGTGATTAAATACATTTAATCAGATGTGATTATATGTTTCTAATCACATATGATTTTATTTGGATAAAACAAATCTTGTCTATTAAATCATATGTGATTAGATACATACAATCACATGTAATTATATACGAAGGCGAAAACAAATATTTATCCAAATTAATCATGTGTGATTAAATACATATAATCACATATGATTTATGTGGACATAATTCAGTTTTGCTTTGTCAATTCAATAGTTGTTCTCATGTATTTTATCACATGTAACAATATGTATAACCGTATGTGATTAAGTACATGAGCACAACTATTTAATCGAGAAGGATAAAATAAATCTTGTCCACCTCAAATCATATGTGATTATATACATATAATCACATGTGATTGAATACACAAAAGCAATTATTCAGTCGAAACCGCAAAAATAAATATTGTCTACATAAATCATATCTGATTAAATACATATAATCACATGTGATTATATGTATGCAATCATAAATGATTAATGTGGATGAGATTCATTGTCACATTCTCAATTCAATCATTGTTCTTTGTCCACTGTAATCATATGTGATTAAATACATATAATCATATGTAATTATATGTATCTAGTCACATATGATTTATACGGACAAAAAATAATGATGTCTATATAAATCATATGTGATTAGATACATAAAATCACATATGATTATATACACAAGAACAACTATTGAATCGAGAACACAAATATAAATATTGTCCACATATATCATATGTGATTAAATACATATAATCACATGTGATTATATGTATCTAATCACATAGAATTTATGTGGAAAATATTTATTTTCACGTTCTCGATTCAGTTGTTCTTGTGTGCTTAATTACATGAGATTATATGTATCTAATTAGATATGATTTATATGGAAAATATTCATTTTCACATTCTTGTTCAATAGTTGTTCTTGTACATTTAGTCACATATGATTTCTGTACACAAGATTCATTTTCGGGTTTTTGATTAAATAGTTTTTCTTTTCCACATTAATCATATGTGAGTAATACATAAAATCAAATATGATTAATTACATAAGAAAAAATATTGAATCATTAACATTATCAATAAAAATAATATGCGATTCGATACATATAATCACATGTGCTTAAGTACATGGGTACAACTATTGAATTGAGAAAGAAATAATAAATCTTGTCCACATAAATCATATGTGATTAAATACATATAATCACATGTGATTAAATATATAATAACAATTATTGAATCGAAAAAAGAATAAATATTATCCATACAAATCATATGTAATTAAATAAATATAATCACATTTGATTAAATACACAAGAACAACTATTGAATCAACACGTGAAAACAAATATTATCCATGTAAATCATATGTGATTAACTACATATAATCATATGTGATTATATGTATCCAATCAAATATGATTTATGTGGATGAGATTCATTGTCGCATTCTCAATTCAATAATTGTTCTTTATCCACTGTAATCATATGTAATTAAATACATATAATCATATGTGATTATATGTATCTAGTCACATATGATTTATACGGATAAAAAATAATGATGTCTATATAAATCATATATGATTAGATACATATAATCACATATGATTATATATACAAGAACAACTATTGAATCGAGAACACAAAGATAAATATTGTCCACATAAATCACATGTGATTAAATGCATATAATCACATGTGATTATATGTATCTAATCACATAGAATTTATGTGGAAAATGTTTATTTTCACATTCTCGATTCAGTTGTTCTTGTGTGATTAATTACATGGGATTATATGTATCTAATTAGATATGATTTATAGGGACAATATTCATTTTCACATTCTTGTTAAATAGTTGTTCTTGTACATTTAGTCACATATGATTTCTGTACACAAGATTCATTTTCGCGTTTTTGATTAAATTGTTTTTCTTTTTCCACATTAATCATATGTGATTAACACATAAAATCACATATGATTAAATACATAAGAAAAAATATTGAATCATGAATATTATCAATAAAAATCATATGCGATTTGATACATATAATCACATGTGATTAAGTACATGACTACAACTATTGAATTGAGAAACAAATAAATAATCTTGTCCAAATAAATCATATGTGATTAAATACATAAAATCACATGTGATTAAATATATTAGAACAATTATTGAATCGACGCAAGAATAAATATTTTCCATACGAATCATATGTGATTAAATAAATATAATCACATGTGATTAAATACCCAAAAACAACTATTGAATCAACACGTGAAAAAAAATATTATCCATGTAAGTCATATGTGATTAAATACATATAATAACATGTGATTATATGTATCCAATCAAATACTCCCTCCGTCCTATATTGATAGTCGATTTTTGACTTTTGAAGTCGTCTTTTTTCAACTTTGACCTTAAATATTTTTATTTGTGTTATATATTACTTTATAAAAATTATAACAATGAAAAAACATTTAAAATACAGTCCATTCATATATTTTGCATCAATTGTTATCTATCAAACGCAAAAATATTTAAGGTCAAAGTGTAAGAAAAAAGACTTCAAAAGTCAAAAGTGGATGAGATTTATTGTCACATTCTTGATTCAGTAATTGTTCTTTGTCCATTGTAATCATATATGATTAAATACATATAATCATATGTGATTATATGTATCTAGTCATATATGATTTATACGAACCAAAAATAATGATGTCTATATAAATCATATGTGATAAGATACATATAATCATGTATGATTATATACACAAGAACAACTATTGAATTGAGAACACAAAGATAAATAGTGTCCACATATATCATATATGATTAAATGCATATAATCACATGTGATGTATCTAATCACATAAAATATATGTGGAAAATATTTATTTTATTGTTCTTGATTCAGTTGTTGTTCTTGTGTGCTTAATTACATGAGATTATATATATATATATATATATATATATATATATATATATATATATATATATATATATATCTAATTAGATATGATTTATATGAACAATATTCATTTTCACATTCTTGTTCAATAGTTGTTCTTGTACATTTAGTCACATATGATTTCTGTACACAAGATTCATTTTCGTGTTTTTGATTAAATAGTTTTTCTTTTTCCACATTAATCATATGTGATTAATACATAAAATCGCATATGATTAAATACATAAGAAAAAATATTGAATCATGAATATTATCAATAAAAATCATATGCGATTTGATACATATAATCACATGTGATTAAGTACATGAGTACAACTATTGAATTGAGAAAGAAATAATGAATCTTGTCTACATAAATCATATGTGATTAAACACATATAATCAGATGTGATTAAATATATTAGAATAATTATTGAATCGACGCAAGAATAAATATTTTCCATTCGAATAATATATGATTAAATAAATATAATCACATGTGATTGAATACACAAGAACAACTATAGAATCAACACGTGAAAACAAATATTGTCCATGTAAATCATATGTGATTAAATACATATAATCACATGTGATTTGATACATGTTGCCAATTATTAATCGAAAACACAAAAATAAATACGTCCCACGTGAATAATATTTTATTAAATACATATAATCATGTGTAATTATATGTATCTAATTACATATGATTTATGTGGACAATATTCATTTTTGCAATCTCGATTCATTAGTTTTTCACATGTACTTAATCACATGTGATTATATGTATTTAATAACATATAAATCATATATGATTCAATTTATATAATCACATGTGACTCGATACATATAATCACATGTGATTATATACACGAAAAAAAACTAATGAATCAGAAGCACAATAACAAATCTTTGTAAGTGGGGGTGGGGGTGGTGGCGACGGGTGGTGGAGGCGGGGTGGTGGTGTGTGGTGGTGGGTGTAACGCCCGTAGATCTGGGCTAGTCAGTTTAGAAGCAATAGGGGTCGAAAACAACTTTTCGACAAAAAATTATTAAGAATAAATAATCTCAACCAAGTTTTAGTATATGTTACAAGGTTTCCATACATATAAAGAGCGTCAAAATCCGAGTTATAACGAAGAAGTTATGACCCGTCGAAGTTTCGCGACGGAACCGACACGATACCGGGAGGCATAAATAGTGAGTTTACGATAGAGCAAGATTTAGCCTTAGCGATATAAACAAAAGTCGTAGAATACGTTAAACCGAGAGTGTCCATAAAAAGAACGCCCAAATCTGACTTCGTATGAGGAAGTTATGATTTTTCGAAGTTTCGGATTAGCAGTGTACAGTTCAAAATTCGAATAATAGACCAAGCGGTTTTTAGCCGACACGACCTAAACGAGAATCGAAGATCTCGTTAATTTTAGCGTAACGATATAAAGACAGACGAAAACGGATGTCGGATGAAGAAGTTATGAGAATTTAACGGACCAATCTTGACCCCGCCTGTTAATAATATAACTTTTAAAATAAAGTCAAAATTAGCCGATGGAGTCTAAATGAAAGTTGTATATTACGTTCCCGCCTTCGCGTGGATATAAAGAACGTCGAAAACGGAGCTCGTACGCAAAAGTTACGAATTTTTAAAGTTAAGTGTGCAATTTGCGAAGCTGATGCACGAAATGATGACGTGGCCGAACTCCCAGCCGTCTGATGAACTCGCTTCGGATGGTGACACCTGGTGCGAGGGTTACGCCCAGCGTAGCGAAGAGACGCCCAGCATCCGGAGTACGCCCCGCGTCGGAAAGAAGTACGCCTCGCGTATAGCTGTTCTACTTGGTCCGAGACGAAGCCACGATACACCACCGAGACGACGACACGTGCGAGACAGCTGGAGCTCCTATCCGAAGTTACGCCTCGCGTAACCATCCTACGCCCAGCGTACTTGCGAGGCCTTGCACCTATAAAAGGGGTGCGAGGGCAGCCAGGTTTTCACACCAAAAATCCATTTTCTCTCTAACTTCTTTCTCTCTCTAGCTCCCCAAACTACCCCTAAGCCCTAGGAAAAATACTAGCACCTAAAGGGAGCCCTGAGGCTCCCGGAGTCCCGAGAAAAAGGGTCTTTCGGTTTCGGAAATGCTGCTCCGAGCAAAGCCCGGTTTTCTTTAAAATCCGCCGTAAGTGAGCTACGCTTACGCAACTTTTAATATAGCTTTCAAATAATTATTGTAATGTTATTAGGTCCTTAAAATAATTATTTGGGCTATTATTATGAGTTATATTGAGTGTTATTTAACGCTTATATAATAGTAATAATAGTCAAGCTATTAATTTGTCGCGGTTATCGTTAGACTAAACCCTAGTGGTATTGATACTAGGTTTTATCGAAGGAAATTGTTTTGAGAGTATCGGACCGCTGTCTGAGTGCCGAGTCACCACCTTTCAGGTGAGTGCATGGTCCCTTTCATCTTACACATAGATATGAAGTATTTTACATAAATTACATGCTATGTGTGCATATTATCTAAATACTTGTTGTCTATGCTGGATGAATGATTTTATACATGTTTTAAATGATTTAAACTGTATAATTATCTTATATCTACAAATGTGTTAGGATAAAACATGGGTAGATGAAATAGTTTCTGTGCGACAAAAATAAAATGATGAAGAGGTAATATAGACCATGAGGTAAGGGTGAGAGGTGAACCATGAGAGAAGCCTTTTACCCAAGTGATGGCCCCGTCATCTAGCAGAGTATGGATGGCAACCACGGACTATTCTAGACAGTCCAGTGGACACTAACAGGCTCGCAACCTGTAGGTGTTTTGAACTGTGTATTCACCAGATGTACTCTAAAAACCCATCGACATGTATTGCGAGTGGATTCTCGGAAACAATACCGTCGATAAACGAGATAAAACCCATTGACTTGTATTGCGAGAGGAGTCTCGGAAACGATATTGTCAATAAATGAGATAAACCTTGGGAACTATAGATTTAGTGCTTGTTGAGTAAACCTTGGCAACGATGGACTTCGTGCCTATTCCTTAGGATAACCCTTAGGAATTAATAAACGAGGAATAACTGAATTCTTAGAGTAGAATAAAGAAGTTAATGGGGATGGGTAATTGGGTTGATTGTTTAAATGTTTAAACATAATAATTATATTATTTTGGGTTGAAAACTCTATGTACTCACCAGGTTTCCCAACCTGACCCACTCAGTTTATTTATATCACAGGTGGCGATATGAAGTCACATTACACTGAGAGATTAAGGAGATATAAATCACTAGTGATAATGAATGTAAGTTCTGTTTATGCTTATGTTTCTATATTAACGATGACATCCCAAACGTTTTAAAATGAATAAAAATACATTTCTTCAAAAATGCCTTGATAACGTATTTATCATGTTTTACTGGGAACAAATTCCGCAACATTTTTATTAAAAGAAGTACTATGATTTTTATAAAGCATAAACAAAATCAGTCTTTTCTGGCCGTGAAAAATGAGGATGTCACAGTGGGTGGGTGGTTGCAAGTGGTGGTGATAGTGATGGGTGGTGGGTGGTGGTGGCAGGATGTGTTGGGTGGGTGGTGATGGTGGTGGCGGTGGGTGGTGGTGGTGGTGGGTGATGGGTAGTGATGGTTGGTGGGTGGTGGGTGGTGGTGGTGGGTAGTGATGGGTGGTGGGTGGTGGGTGGTGGTGGTGGGTAGTGATGGGCGGTGGTGACGGGTGGTGGTGGTGGCGGGTGATGGGTAGTGATGGGTGGTGGGTGGTGGTGGTGGGTAGTGATGGGTGGTGGTGACGGGTGGTGGTGGTGGCGGGTAGTGGTGGTGGGTGGTTATGGGTGGTAGGTAGTGGTTGTTGTTGGTGGTGGCAGGCGGTGGTCGTGGTGGGTGGTGTCGGGTGGTAGTGGGTGGTGGGTAGTGGTTGGTGGTGGTGGGTGGTGGTGGGTAGTTATGGGTGGTGGTGATAGGTGGTAGGTAGTGGTTGTTGGTGGTGGTGGCGGGCGGTAGTGATGGGTGGTGGCGGCGAATGGTGGTGGTTAGGTGGTGGTGGTGGTGGCGGGTAGTGGTTGTTGATGGTGGTGGTGGTGCTGGATGGTTGGTAGTGATAGGTGGTGGGTGGTGGTTAGCGATGGGTGGTGGGTAGTGATGGGTGGTAGGTGGTGATGGGTGTTAGTGGTGGTGACGGGTGGTGGAGGTGGGTGGTGGTGGTTGGGTGGTGATGATGGTGGCGGGTGGTGGTTGGTGGTGGTGGTAGGTAGTTATGGGTCGTGAGTGATGGTCGGTGGTAGTGGTTAGTGATTAGTGGTGGTGGCGGGTGGTGGTAGTGGGTGGTGTTGGTTGGGTGGTGAGTGGTGTTAGTTAGTGGGTTTTTTAATTGTTTGTAACTATTTTTTGATTTATATGAATATTATTTTATAATTTTAATTAACAAAAATTATGTGGTCCAAATTTGTTCTCAAATATTCTCGCGATAAGAAATATTCTCGATTGAACGCTCATATATATATATATATATATATATATATATATATATATATATATATATATATATATATATATATATATATATATATATATATATATATATATATATATATAAACAATAAGACAACTAGTTTACATATACATGTTGGTTCTAGTTATACATTGTTTCAAATGACAAATAAGTACAAATAAAAGGTTAATAAGGTTGTTTTAATTAGGGAAAATGACATATTAGCTCAACAATGTATTTCGATTTTGTATATTCAGCCTCTTAACTTATTTGCGTGCTTTATGAGAGAATAAACTTATTCTTGACTTGTCCTTTTAGTCACCATAACTTATTTTAGCTGGTTAATAGTGGACATCAACAATTAAAGTCACACATTATTCTCGACTCCTTCCTAGATGCCAAGAAACAAAAACTCAGATCCAGTACCATTAAACATCGAAACTTCACAACTTCCATTAAAATCCGTCATAGCTTTAATCTCCCAAGTTCTCCATTCTTCCATTAACCCATCAATCAAATCTCCAATTGGCATATTCCAACCCTATCCCCATTTTGATCTCGCTATTCCCCAGAAACGACTAATTATTCTTCATCCTTCCAAGTATTCCCCAGGAGGAGTGTATTCATCATTCACATGTTCAGTGGTGTTAAACTTATGATGTAAATTCTCGTTCATCATATCCAAACCAATCAACCATTCATTATATGGATTCACCATCGAATCAACTCTTCTATTTGTTGCTTCTAACAATTGTTCAAGTGAAATCTTTTTCACCCATTTTTGGTTGTATTTCACATTGTCCCATAAAATCGGTATGGCCTATAACGATTATCTCGTGTTCATCTACAAATTACATCATGACGTATGGATCTGCGTAATTTTATAGGCCTTGAATTCTGATATGCACTTTAACTCAGATCTAGTACCACCAATGTTTACCTTAATTCCGATATGGTCCAACTTATTAGCATTCGTAGTTGTTATCGCCTAATATTCATATCCATACTTTTAATGATCGTTTCAGCAGGTGTCGAGATAAAATGATTCAAAACTGTAGAGGAATATTGATTATTAGATAACCCTAGGAACTATTCCAATGAAAATTGGTGTCGGTAGCTTTTTAAGAAGTTTTCTGATCTTAGTCCAAATGAGATGGTAAGGATAGTTGGGTAATTAGAGTGAGAATTGAGAGAGAAGGAGGAGGAGGAGGATGAAATCTTAGACTTTTCAAAGTCAATGTGGGTTAAGAGAAAATGAGTCAACAAATGTTTAAATGGCAAAGGGGTAAATATGTTACCCCTTCATTTTGTCCAAAGTGACCAATTAGACCCGACAAAAATAAGTTTATTCACTCATAAAACACAAAAATAAGTTAAGGGACTTAATGGACAAAATCGAAAAACATTATTGAGCTAATGTGTTATTTTCCCTTTTAATCATTTTGATTGTCACTAGTTTAATTACATATGTTGAATTTGATTATACATGTACTCACAAAAGTTAAAGAGACAATGATTGCAACACGTACGCAAAAATAAATATATATATATATATATATATATATATATATATATATATATATATATATATATATATATATATATATATATATATAAAAGTTCAATAAAGAATCATTATCAATCATGAAACTAAAGAACCGATCAAAAGTGTCTCAATAGTGGACTTACATGCATATGCATTAGATTATACAAAAAAAACTCCATTTTTAATTTTATTTTTTACGCGATGTTTTTATTGTTAAAAACCGAATATACCAATGTTCATGATTTTCGTCCTTTTTAAATAGACATCTATATTGATATATAAAAAATGATTTTTTTGCAAAATAATAATAATAAAAAAAAAACAATTCGTTTTCTTTGTTTTTTGAAAGGTTAAAGTTTATTTTTTATCAAAAAAAATTAATAAACATATATTCATATTGACGTAAATTTTTTTTTTTTTTTGAAATTTTATCTCAGATTTACGTTGTGAATTCTGAAAAAACTGAATTATATACGATTTAAATTCTTAGTTTGAATAAAAGTAATTATGATTCACATTATGAGTCTTAAAAACTAAATTATATACACTTCAGATCCACAATATGAGCAAATTCACTTGCAAAGTTTACAAAACTAATTTTCAAAAAAACCAATTTCGTTTTATTGTTTTTGGTTTTTTATATTTAGGTTTATTTTTTATTGAAAAATAAAATAAATATATCAAAATTCATAATACTTTTTAAATAGACATTCATATTGATATATAAAAACAACTTTTTTTTTGATATCTTAACTTAGATTCTCGTTGTGAATGTTGAAAATTGAATTATATATTAAGTTTAGATTCGCAGTGTGAATAGAAATAATTCCAATTAACATTATGAATTCTGAAAGCTGAATTATATACAGTTCAGATTCACAATGTAAATAAATTCACTTGTAAAGTTTAAAAAACTAATTTATGAGTATCAAAACCTTCACTAAAAAGTGAATTATTTACGGTTAAGTGTGAATCATTTTAAATTCACAGAGCGAATCTTACCAAATCAAGATCAAAAAAATATTTTATCGATGTTGATGTCTATTTATAGAGGTCAAGAAATTTAGAATTTTCGTATATTTAGTTTTGTTTTGATAAAAAATAAAGCTAAATAACAAAATGAAGTGAGTTTTTTCCGAAAAAAATTGGTTCTTATATATCATATCAATATGGACGTCTAAGGAAAGAGCATAAAAATTATGAATTTTGGTATATTCTATATTTTTGTATAGAAAACATGACCTAAAAAAGCATAGATTTTCATCACTTACGCTAGACTTGCATGCACCAAATCATAACAAAAAAACTCACTTATTGATCCGTTTTATTTTTATTTCTATGACTAGTTTTTTATAGAAAAAAATAGGAATATACCAAAACTTATAATTTATTATCTTCTTTCCATAGACATCCATTAGGATATATATATAAATTTTTTTTAAAAAGCCACTTCATTTTGTTTTTTTTTTTTAATATTTAAGTTTGTTTTTTTTTTCAAAAACCTAAAATAAGTATATCAAATTCATAATTTTTGGTACTCTTTGAATAAAAATTTATATTGATTTATAAGAAACAATTTTTTTTTTTATAAATTTTTTAGCTCAGATTCATGTTGTTATTGCAAAAACTTTCAGTTAATATTCACAATGTGAATAATGGTAATCGGATTCATATAGTGAATCCTGAAAACTGAATTACATATAGTTTAGATTCACATCATGAATAAATTCATTTTCGAATTTTACAAAACTAACTATAAAAAAATATCCATTCCGTTTTATTTTATTTTATTTTTAATATTTAAGTTTATTTTTTTTTATCAAAAAATAAAATAAATTTATAAAAATTCATATTTTTTTTGTACCCTTTAAATAGACACTCATATTGATGTATAAAAAATAAAAAACAAGTTTTTTTTTACCTTAAATTGACATTGTGAAAGCTGAAAGCCGAATTATATTTAGTTCAGATTCACAATGTAACTAAAGGTAAGTCAGATACACCTTGTGAATCTTGAAAACTAAATTATATATAGTTCAAATTCACACTATGAATAAATTTACTTGTGAATTTTACAAAACTAATTTATGAGTAACGAAAACGTTAAAATATTATAAAACTACATGGAAATATATAATTCGATGCACATGTAAATTTCATTAAATTAATTTTTGAATAATCAATGTGTTGAAATAATAAGTCATATTCACTCTGTGAATACTAAAGCTATGTTTGGTAGACTAGTTGAAAACTCACCGGTAGCTGAAAAACTAGCTGATAGTTGAAAAACTAGTTGTTAGCTGAAAAATTAGCTAATGGCTTATAAGTTAACCGACAAAAAATAAAGTTTGATAAAAACTTGCTGATAAGCTAGCTGAAAGATATAAAATTACATAAAAAGACATTTAGAAAAATTTGTTTTTTTTTTTTTTATAATTAGTTAAGGGCATATTTGGAAAATTTTATAAAAGCTCATGAAAAACTAGTCTAACTAGTTTTCTAAAAAGCTAGCTTATAAGCTACTTTTTGTCTTGCTAAACATGCCAATTTAAAATAGTTCGAAAAATAAGCTAGTTGTGACGGGCTAAACATAGCTTAAGAACTTAATTATATACGATTCAGAATCACGGTGTGAATCCGATCAGATCAAAATAAGAATATATATATATATATATATATATATATATATATATATATATATATATATATATTTGTAGAGGATAAAAAGTTGAGAATTTTGGTATATATATATATATATATATATATATATATATATATATATATATATATATTTGATAAAAAAAAATAACCAAAATATTAAAAAAACAAAACGAAGTGAGATTTATTTTGAAAAAAATTTTAATTTATTTTATATCAATATGATGTCTATGGAAATAAGTTAAAAAATTACGAATTTGGTATATTCGTTGTCTTTTCTCGATAATAATTTTTTCCTAAAAATAAAAAAAAAAAAACGAAAAGTTGTGTTTTCTGTTGCTATGATCTGGTGCATTTGTGACCAAAATCTTAATGTGTATCTCTTTTTTTGACCCTTGATCATTTTGTCTCTATCAATCAAGATTGATTCGTTGGTTTCATGGTTTAAAATGTGTTTATTGTAACGTAGAGGTGGAATCCGATCGATAACCAACAAACAATGCCTTTACTTCCAATTATTGTAACGTATTAACAATCAGTATTATTTTAGGGTTTTATAAGATCCAACAAACTGAAGAACCGAATCAAATATCTCGTTTTGGTTCTACAAGTAAATGTATTCTTAAAGGAGTGTTTGATTTAAAACCCACCCGAACCAGATTGAGAACCATGAAGTGGTTTAGTAGGAAATGGAGAACTAAGTGATGGGTTTTGAGCATTACAACATTCCTATGGTGCACATGCAACCCTATTTACTTTGGATCTAGGTTTTTTTTCTCAAGTTATACATGCAAATTAATTTTCCAAAGCAAAACCCTAATCTAGCATACAAGAAAACGCTATCTAATTATATTAGGGTTTTGATGAATACCTTTCTTGTTAACTAGTAGTAACAAGCATTCCACACTTTAATTCCTTGACCTTCTAAAGCCTAGTGTCGCAAACGTTGCACCTCTAATGGAGTCACAAACACCACAAGAAAAGAATGAGGAGAAGGAGAACAAAATTTCGGCTAGGGTTTCCCTTGGAAGCAGTGGCTGAAATATTGAGGCCAGGGGGCCTTTAAGTACTTGTGGCAGCTAGGGTTTCTAGGTGAAAACCCTAATTCTTGACTTAGGCTCCAAGCAGTCCATGAAACCCTTTTCTATAAGACCTTGGACGATTTCTATAGGGCCTCCTATAGATTTCGTCCAACCCTTTACAAGGGAGTCCAGCAGCCCAATATTACAGCTATCACTGATCTGCAATATCAATCCCTTACTTTTAATCAGTCTCTTTTGACCACTAAATTAATTCCAAATCATTTTCTGATCAATACTAATTAAATAATATAATTTCTCAATTAATATATTATTCTTATAATATATTAATAAATCATTAAATAACCTCTTACTCCAAAAATCATTTTGTCCAGTTGCTATGGTGAAGGCAACCGAAAAGGACCATGCTACTATCGGCTCAAGTACATACCAATTATAGTTATGGACTTAGACACCTAATCCAACAGTCTCCCACTTGGATAATTCTAATAACTATAACTACAAGTATGACTTCAAAATCTGATTAGAAATCATAGCTCTCAATAGCCGCTGTCGAGCTCTGATCTAGTCAATGACGTGTCCTTTAGATAAGGGATCATATAATCCTCAATTCTACAAGATATCGTGTGGAAAATGACATGGAACATAATCATTCTCAATGTCCAACAGTTTGTTTCCCAACTTCTGATTTGTTTGACATAGAACTTTATTGAACACATCAATTCAGTCCTGACCAGGCCCCGCACATAAGTCAACACAAAATCATTGAGGGGCCCAAGATATTGCTTTTACCCTATTAGGATAAAAGGAACAGATACACTTTGACTTATATGCTTATACTATTTACTCATTAAATCGTACACAACAACACATTGTATAACATCAAGTTACTGATGCGTTTACGCATTATCAATGCACAACCAACTTGTAAACAACAACTCATATATCTCGGTTTAAAGATTATACGATATTATCATATCACAGTAAGTTGTGATAAATTCCATGAAGTGATTCACATGAGCATGATTTTAACCCATTACTCAAATCTTATTTCAAAAGTACTGATGAACATTGCAGCAAACCTTTGCTATGTCTAAACACTTAGACAATCTACAAACCAATTCATGAAAGTCTAACCTCATAACTTACTCCCAATGTGTGATCGACTGTGGATAATTTAAACAATCTAATTATTCTAGAAGTAAAACATGCAAAAGTGAAACAATAGTAAACAATCGACACAAGATAGTAAACTTTACTCATAAATAAATCTCCATTACTTAATCATCAAATGTCAATTACATTTATCTATCACAAGTTTCTAAACATCTATCTAATCACTAAAAATAATATCGTTCTTCAGACCAATGCTCCTCGCATGCTGTAAGTGCTTAACCCTGCTCAGAACCTTTGTGATGGGATCAGTTGGGTTCTCCTCTGATGATACCATCTTGACTACGAGGAGTCCCTCTTCTACCTGATGTCTAATGAAGTGGAATTTTTTGTCGATGTGTCTGGATCTACCATGATCCCTTGGTTCCTTGGTTAAGGCAACTGATCCTTCGTTATCACAGAAAATCTCCATAGGCTCCTTTATGGTTGGTACAACTCCAAGGTCTCCAATGAAGTTCTTCAACCATATTGCCTCCTTCGACGCTTCGCTCGCTGCTATGTAATCTGATTTGCACATTGAATCAGCCATGGTCTCCTTCTTGGAACTTTTCTAAGTAACTGCTCCTCCATTTAGGGTAAATACCCAGCCCGACTGAGAGCGGAAGTTATCTCTGTCGGTCTGAAAGCTGGCGTCACTATACCCTGTCACTCTCAAGTCATCACTCCCACCAAGTGTAAGGACCCAGTCGTTAGTCCTTCGCAGGTACTTAAGAATGTTCTTCATTGCTGTCCAATGAGCTCTACCCGGGTTCCCTTGATATGGGCTAACCATGCTCAACGCAAAAGCCAAATCAGGGCGAGCCAACAACGGAAGCATAAGGTAGTCGACTCATTTCTGCTATCTCAGCTTCGGTACTCGGACTTTGAGTCTTACTCAACCTGGTATTGCTTTAGATTGACAGTTCCCTTTTCTTGGAATTCTCCATGCTAAAACGTTTCATCACCTTGTCCAAGTAAGTACTTTGACTAAGTTCTATTAGTCTCCTACTTCTATTTCGTAAAAACCTTATCCCTAGAATGTAAGCAGCTTCCCCTAGATCCTTCATAGCAAAACACTTCCCAAGCCAGGACTTAACCTCCTGCAAGATCGGGATGTCGTTTCTTATGAGCAGTATGTCATCAACATATAAAACTAGAAAGCTAAATATACTTGCACTAGCCTTGACATACACACAGGACTCATCTTCGCTTCTTAAAAATCCAAACTGTTTGAGTTTCTCATTAAAACAAAGATTCCATCTGCGAGACGCTTGCTTTAATCCATAGATGGATTTCTCAAGTTTGCACACTCTATTAGGGTACTTTGCGTCTACAAAACCCTTTGGCTGACACATGTAAACATATTCAACCAACTTCCCATTAAGGAAAGTATTTTTGAAATCCATCTACCATATTTCATAGTCATGAAATGCAACTATGGCCAGCATAACCCTTATAGATTTGATCTTGGCCACTAGTGAGAAGTTCTCATCATAGTCAACCCCCGGGGTTTGAGTAAAGCCCTTCACAACCAGTCGTGCCTTGAATGTGTGCACTTTCCCATCCATGTCAGTCTTTTTCTTGTAGATCCACTTGCACCCGACCGTCTTACGACCCGATACATTGTCAACCAAGTTCCAAACTTGACTGTCATACATGGACTGAATCTAGTTGTCCATTGCCTCCTTCCACTTTGTAGACTCCGGGTCCGCCATGGCTTCCTTGTAGTTGTTAGGTTCATCCAAATTTATCAGTGTACTATCACTGATAAACGTATCACCTTCAGCGGTTATATGGAAACAATACAACATAGGTGGAACACTAACTCTACTGGAACGTCTCAGAGGTAAGGACTCGTCAACTGGTTCAACAAGAATCTCTTCCTCAGGTTGAGTGCTAGTGTTAGAGGTTCCTTCACCGCTTGACTCTTGAAGCTCTTCAAGATCAATTTTCCTCCCACTGTCCTCTTGGCATATGAGTTCTCTCTCGCGGAAAACCCATCTCCTTTCTATGAAAACCACGTTGTCACTAGGTTGTAGAAAAGATATCCAAAAGATTTATGTGGGTAGCCGGTGAAAATACACCGCTCACTGTGAGGTTCAAGCTTGTCGTGAGTCTCTCATCTTACAAAAGCCTCGCAATCCCAAACCTTGATATGTGCTGATGAGAGAACCTTCCATGTTCACATCCCGTGAGGTGTTTTGGCAACCTTCTTAGTTGGGACTAGTTTAAGGACATGGGCAGTAGTCTCAAAGGTATACCCCCAGAAATGAGATAGGTAATGACGCTCGACTCATCATGGAACGAACCATGTCCAACAGGGTTCGATTGTTCCTCTTGGCTACACCATTGAGCTGCGGTGTCCTAGGTGACGTCAATTGTGAAACAATTCCACATTCCTTAAGATAGTCGTGGAACTCGATACTAAGATACTCACCACCCCTATCAGATCTGAGCATCTTTATCCTCCTGCCCAATTGATTCTCCACTTCTTGCTTAAACTCTTTGAGCTTTTCAAAGGTTTCTGACTTGTGCTCGATTAATTAGATATATGCCTACCTGCTATAATCGTCGGTGAATGTTAAATAGAAGCGGTTAGCATACCTTGTGGTGGATCTGAAGGGCTTACACACATATATGTGTATGAGATCCAACAATCCCTCACCTCTTTCATAAGTACTAGTGAAAGGTGATTTAGTCATCTTTCCAAGTAAACAAGATTCACACATGTCATCTAACTTTAGGTCAAATGACTCCAAGTCTCCATCCTTTTGGAGTTGGGCTATGCGCTTTTTGTTTACATGTCCATGACGACAATTCCACAAGCATGCCTTGTATAAACCATTAGACGAATTGATATGCAACGCATTATTTCCTAAGTTATCTACAACCATCACAGTTTCATATACACCATTACAAGGCAATGCTTCAAAATATAAAGTACCATTATAAAAAGCAATAATAGAACCAACTTCATTTTTAGATAAAAATCTAAAACCTTGTCTGTACAAACCATGAAAAGAAATAATATTCCTTGTCATCTCTGACGAGTAGCAACAATCATTCAAGTTTAATCCTAACCCACTACTAAGCATTAAAGAGTAAATCCCGATCTTGGTGACAGATAATGATTACCTATTCCCCATTATTAGATTTATCTTCCGATGCTCCACATCCCTACTTCTTCTTAGCCCCTACAGATAAGAACAAATGTGAAAACCACATCCTGTATCAAGGACCCAAGAACTAGCACGTGATGATTTATTAGATTGAATAATATAAATACCAGCGAAGGAGGGCTTTATCTTCCTTTTCCTAATGTCCTGCAAGTATTTCGGGAAGCTTCGTTTCCAATGCCCCTAGTCATGACAGTAGAAGCACGTTGCTTATTTAGGATCGGATGAGGGAGTGGCAGAACCGACTTTACCTTTGGATCCATTTGAAGAGGATCCATCATGGGACTTTCCTTGTGGCTCTTAGAGTGAGCTTTCCTCTTTTTCCCTTTACCATGTCCTCAACCAAGGACCGGGCAACAGCAGTAGGGGTGGACTCGACAGCTTCACCTTTAAGTCCTCTTTCAATAGTTCTCAACAAACCTTGAAGCTTGCTCAAGGTGACTTCCTCCTTGTTCATATGATAAGTCATCTTGAACTGATCATAACAAGGAGGTAAAGAGTGCAGGATTATATCAATTGCCAACTCTTCGTCAAAGTTGACATTCAACTTGAGCAAACAATCCACATACCTTTGAATCCTTTACAAGTGGCTCGTGATGGACTCTCCATCTTTCATCTTGGTTGTTATTAGAGAGGCGACAATCTCGTACCTTTCTTGATGCGCGCTTTGATGGTACTTTTCCATCAAATCTTGGCACATGTCGTAAGGCCAGTAGTCCTCGTAGAACCGGTGCAGCTTAGGAGTCATAGTGGCTACCATAACACACAACACTTTTGTCGTGTCCTCTTCATGAGCCCTAAACTCAACTATTTTTTCAACAATAGCTTTCGTTTCATCTATCTCTTTGAGTTCTTTGTCGAGGACGTATTCTTTCTCCTCGTATCGCAGGGACATTCAAATATTGCAAATCCAATCATTTGAAATTGGATCCATCGAAGGTGACACTCCCATAAATGTTCAAAAGTGAAAAGGGGCTATAGGAGTTGGAGTTCGAGCTAGAAGCGTTGTTTGAGCCACACATGTGAAAAAGAAAAAGAACAAAGTTTTGATTAGATAACGAATCCTTAATATAACACCCAAATAAAATATTAAGGCTAGGACCCAACACAATAATTTACAATTCGGAAGAGGGATGTCGTAATCCATTTGCAAATTATTTGAAGGTAGGTAAATGACGATTTACCAATTCCACCACGAAAAACGAAATGAAGAATTATGTTTTAAATGAAATGAAATTCCTAGATTCTTTTGAGATTCATTGAACTTTTCAATGGCATGTTTAATCTCGATTATGCCCTTCATGTTTTTGACCGGGATACTGATGATCACAAACAAGGTGTGGATAACCATACAAATTAGCTTGGCACTCTTGATGTCATTTACCACCTAATCAGTGTGCCGGTTAACCACAAATGATCCATTGATCTATGGTAATTATCGAGCTACTCTTGTTAGTCCAAGTTAGTGTGCCGGTTAACCAAACACGCTCAACTAACGACTTGACAAGGTGCAAAGTGTAATTTGATCGACTAACATCATTTTCACATTTTCCTAAAGTAACTAAGATTAAGAATTTTATAAAAACATTTAGTTACTTTATAATATTCATTATAGATATTAATGAGGAGTTAATGTCCTATCCTACCAGTTCGGCTAACAACCCTCCACCAATCAAGGAAGTGGTGGCTGAGAGTGGACACCCATTCAACCGCCATTTTATAGGCAGTTTCCTTATACCCCTCGTTATAGATCGGCTTTGTGAATGAGGCTTACTAACGGTAAGACTGCCTTATCTTATATATATATATATATATATATATATATACATATTAATCTTTTAATATTATAATAGTATAAGGGTTGTATTTTAAACTTTTAAAACACTAGGGTTTTAGAATTTAAGATTTCAAAATTTAAACTTTTAATCAAATTTTAAATTTGAAAACTTGAGGGGAAATTTTGAGACTTTTCAAAACATCTAGATCAAATTTAAATACTTAAACTAATAACCTAATTTTGAACATTATCTTTCAATTATATGAGGATATTCATTACAATATTAGAAAATTCGAAGTTAAACAGTTAAAACAATTTAAGGTAATGATCCATATCTAATTTAGGGTTGAAATCCGAAAAATCTGCCAACAGACGAACCAACTCGTTGATTTAGGGCATGGACTTGTCGACTTGGTCCAACTCGTCGAGTTCATCACACAGAGACTAAACACGAATTTGATTTAGCTTTGAACAAATTACAATTGTATTATATATATATAATAGAAAAACACCCTAAGCTCTGATACCATTGATGAGTTTTGAGCATTACAACATTCCTATGGTGCACATGCAACCCTATTTGCTTTGGATCTTGGTTTTTTTTTTCTCAAGTTATACATGCAAATTAATTTTCCAAAGCAAAACCCTAATCTAGCATACAAGAAAACGAGATCTAATCATATTAGGGTTTAGATGATTACCTTTCTTGTTAGCTAGTAGTAACAAGCAATTCACACTTCAATTCCTTGACCTTCAAAAGCCTAGTGCCCCAAATATTGCACCTCTAATGGAGTCACAAACACCACAAGCAAAGAATGAGGAGAAGGAGACCAAAACTTTGGCTAGAGTTTCCCTTGGAAGCATGGCCGAAATTTTGAGGCCAGGGGGCCTTTAAGTACTTGTGGCTGCTAGGGTTTCTAGATGAAAACCCTAATTCTTGACTTAGGCTCCAAGTAGTCCATGAAACCCCTTTCTATAAGGCCTTGGACCATTTCTAAAGGGCCTCCTATAAATTTCGTCCAACCCTTTACAAGGGAGTCCAACAACCCAATATTACAACTATCAGTGATTTGCAATATCAGTCCTCTTACTTTTAATCAGTCTCTACTGATCACTAAATTAATTTCAAATCAATTTTTGATCAATAGTAATTAAATCATATGATTTCTCAACTAATATATCATTCTTATAATATATTAATAAATCATTAAATAACCTCTTACTCCAAAACTCATTTTGTCCAGTTGCTATGGTGAAGGCAACCCAAAAGGACCATGCTACTATCGGGTCAAGTACATACCAATTATAGTTATTGGCTTAGACACCTAATCCAACACTAGGAACCTGTAATGTCCCAATTTTCACAACAAAATTTTCTATTTCTAATTTAGATAAAGGAAGCGATTTTCATCAAACAACATCATAAAAACCATTTGTTCCATAACTTTTCATCCCAAAATCAGAGTATGATCATAATTGCGGACTTACAAAATACGAAAGCGGTCAATGTGTGTACGCTCATGCCTTCTCCTTCCCATGATCATATGAAGTACCAGAAACATTAAAATCCACAACTATAAGCCAAAGCTTAATGAGTTCCCCAAAATACCACATACAACGATATACATACAACCATACATGCAACGACTCCGTACCGACCCATTGAGTATCTAAGCTCACAACACTTTAGTAAATCTTTCCATCAATTCGACACTCGTGAATGTCTAGACTCACTACAGTTAATTTTGATCTTGTGATTCGCTCACCCTATATTCGTCAACATAAAGCTAGTCTGCCCGCATCATGGCCATCTGCATGAAGCTAGACGCCTTATCCCATCACAAATATGTTGACATATACATAATACAAATAAACAAATATCTCAACATCACAGGTAACAATCTACAACATTATCATCCAAATAGAAGACTAAAGTCTAACAACATCCTAATACCCTATGATACATACTGCAGTATATAAGTATAACAAGAAAACTCACCTCACAATCGAGTCGACAAATACCACAGCTTGTAGAAAAGTAGAGGCTGGTACTACAAACCACCTTAACATTAACTAGAGATCAAACCTCAGTCTACAACCTAAGACCCTTAAGTTGACAAACCATCAACCTGATCAAAAGTCAACGGTCAACGGTGAAAGTCAACAGTCGAGTCACCGCATCGTGGCCAACACCATGGTCGTGCCATGGTGGCGAGAAGATAGAATACTTGTGATTAAACCCATCACCGCACCGTGGTCTACACATCACCACACCATGACCCGAGCCTAAAATAGCTTCATGTAACAACCTAAAATTTTACTAAAATTTAAACTATTCAAAACCAATCTGGGTAAATAAAATTATTCAAACATCAACATAGTTCACAAATTGTTTTCAAAATGATTTCATATCAGAGTTCCCAGTAATCCCAAATCATAAAATGTGAGGATGTGTACATCACGCCTTAGCCTTGCCATGGTCACCTGAAGTACCCAAAACAAAAATCAATAAATGTAAGCTCGAAGGCTTAGTGAGTTGCCCCCAAAATACCAACACATGCCACCCAACAAAAATAATAACAAACAACATGTATAACGAGCCTTCAGCATGACTGGACTGCCTCCTTAGGGCCTACAGTCTATCTGGACCACTCCCGAGCCTTCGACATGACTGGACCGCCTCGCATGGCCTACAGCCTATCCGGACCGCTCGTTGGGCCTTCGACCTGACTGGACCGCCTCATCAGGGCCTACAACCTATCTGGACCTCCCCGGGTATGTTGGCCTACAACACGAAGCAGGACCACCTCAACCCAACCCCCAAACAAACAATCATGTGCACATGGATAACATACAAACAATAGCATGCATATATCAGTCAAATCGATCTAACAGATCACAAGCATAACAATGATCCTATAAACATGACACCGACCTAACAGGTCACTAACATAGCATCCTAAATACCAGGATGTAAATCAGTAGACATATCAGATAATAATCCAAATACAATCCATAAAGGGCCGACCTTGGTGCCTTAGACCCTGTTGATATAGTGAAGATATCTCACCTAGCAAGTAGTGAACAACTGAACTGGGAGTCTCCTGCTGCTATTTCACCGACCACCCCGACTGCCTAAAATGATGAATACTAAATTAATAAGTGGGTTCTCCAAAATTGCCAAAGGGTCCATATTGTCCATTTTCCCAATTTGGGCCTAAGGCCCAATATCAATACACTAACCCAAGTCTATATGCACAAGCCCAATAACGGCCCAATTTTCCTAATTGGGCCTTACCATAGGACCCTTTATCAGAACAGGCCCTACTTCAAATATTTAGGGCCCAACAAGGCCTAAGTCCAGATAGTCTAACAGTGTAACGCCCGCAGATCCGGGCTAGCCAATTTAGAGACAACGAGTGTCAAAAATGAGTTTTTAATGGAAGATTATTTAGAAGGATTAATCTTAAACAAGTTTTATAATATGTCTCAAGGGTTCCGTACATATAAAGAATGCCAAAATCTGAGTTATAACGAAGAAGTTATGGCCCGTCGAAGTTTTACGGCTAAATCGGCACGGCACCGGGAGACGTAAATAGTGAATTTTTGATAAAGTACGTTTTATACTTAGTGATCTAAATAAAATTTGTAGTATACGTTAAACCTAGAACATACAAAAAAAGAACGCCCAAACGATACTCTCAATAAACGAAATAACCCTAGCAGTTGTGCTCAAAGGACGATACTGGCAGTTGCGCCTCATATAGAATGTCACAATTCTGGCAGCCGCGCCTAAGTGATAAAACTAGCAGTTGTGCTTGATAGCTGTGTCATTGACAACGATGGACTCCATACCTATTCTTTAGGATAATCCTTAGGAACGAATGAATGAGAAATAGCCGATTCTTAGGGTAGACCCTTAAGAGTAGAGAAGATAATGGGGATGCGTAATTGGGTTAACTGTTTGATGATTAAACATAATAATTATATTATTGTGGGTTGAAAACCCTATGTACTCACCTGGTTTCCCAACCTGACCCACTCAGTATATTTATATCACAGGTGTTGATATGAAGTCACATTACACTGAAAGATCAAGGAGATATAAATCACTAGTGATAATGAATGTAAGTTCTGTTTATGCTTATGTTTCTGTATTGACGATGACATCCCAAATGTTTTAAAACGAATAAAAATACTTTTCTTCGGAAATGCTGTGATAACGTATTTATCATGTTTTACTGAGAACAAATTCCGCAACATTTTTATTAAAAGAGGTACTCTGATTTTTATAAAGCATAAACAAAATCGGTCTTTTTTGGCCGAGAAAATGGGGATGTCACAGTTGGTATCAGAGCATTAGTTTAAGCGAACTAGGAATAAGGATTTATTTCTAGACTTAAACTTAGAATGTTAAGCGATGATCATGAGGAGTGTGTCTAATATATTTTAGGAAGTACACCTGAATAGACACAAGCACTAGCTTAATAAGGGAAGATGCCTAAAATGCTTTTATGTGCTAAATGATTTGTGATGCTTTATGCTATCGTTTGATCGGATCTATGGTCTGTTGCCGACCAGATCTGGAAATTTTATGTTTTGCAGATTTTAAATGTTTAATTACGGTATTAGAACTGGCATGTAACTTTTCGAAGTAACAGGGAGATTTACACGTCAATCGTAAATAAAATCTTTCCTATCTTAATTCTCGTCGTTTCGCCCCGAACGTCCGATTTGGTGTATAGAACGAGATGGCATGAACCCGAAGTGGAGTCGGGAACACGAACGAAAATAGAAATCAACCCCCAGTGATTGAGCAAATGCCTGTTGTAGTAGTCACTCCTGAGCCAATCACGATGACAGGAGTACATGTAATGGTGCGGGTGATGTTGGATCAACAAATGGAAGAAACAAGGCGTTTACTTCAACATAGTAAAAAAGAACTTACTGTTTTAGTACGCCAGGCACCTACTCTTGAGGCAGCCATCTGGGTTAAGGTTGGCAAGAAGAGGAAATTTGAGGGAACTTTAAGGTCCAACAAGAACAACATGTTCTCACAGTCTGGAGGAGGAAGAGGTAAAGCAAAATGGTGTTACGAGTATGGAAGGAAACACAACGGGGGATGCTATAAGGAAGTGACCTACTTCAAATGCGGGAATACTGGTCACTATGCCTTTAAGTGCTCAACCAAGGAGGAAGTTTGCCTTAAGTGTAGTGGAAAGGGACACTTCAACAGAGATTGTCCGATAAGGGCTACAACGCCAAATGCACCGCTGAAGCACTATGAGGGATGCGACGAAGAAGTGACTTGTTACAGGTGTGGAAGAATCGGTCACTATTTCAAGGACTGTACACATAGGGATAAAGTATGTTACAGATGCAGAGACAAGGGGCATATGTCTAGGGACTGCCCGAAGAAAAATGAAGCAGCAAGACCGAATGTGCCGCCAAAGCCGAAGGAAAGAGCATTCCAGAGGATCCTTGGTGAAGCTACTGACAATGCAAGATTTTAGGAGTGAAGGCTTGATATCAAAAGATCGGTTTATGAAGTATTCGTAGTATCGTAGGGGTAGCCTATTAGAGGCATAGTCTAGGGTGAACTTGAACACCTATGTAATCGTTTCAAGAAATATTATAAAACCTTCGTTTTGTTATCTGATGTGTTGAATGATTGTGTGATATTCTTGCATGGTGACTTGGATAAACTGCAAGACAATACTTGGGACGAGTATGAGTAGGTGTGAAAGGTAGTAGAGGCCTATACTACCGGAAGCACAGGACTCACACTTGGATCAGGGAAAGTCACATAGTTACCAAGAAGCTAGTAATTGATTTCGATTTATTCAAATATGTCATTACCATCGTTTCGGTAATGACTAAGAAGATGATTGTTATTCCGACCTTGGTGGTCATATCAAATTGAGTCCGACTACGATGAGTATGTTACGTGGTTCAGAGAACCAAGTTTGATGTAACATCTGACTTAAGCCGGAAGATTAAAATAAAAGATAATCAAAGCGATCGGTAGAGGTATCGCGATAGTTGCTTGTATCTAGAAATGCTACCTTTTAAGATGAGATTAGAACATGAAGGAAAGTATAGTCTATTCTGGAAGACTCTAATAGACCTGAGTCTAAGCATTGCAGCATACGATGATAGGTCATTAGAATATGACACATCGTTCCATTGTAGTAATAAAGGAACTTATCTTAAGTTCGTATCCAGTGAGGATCGAGATTGTTACTTGAAGGTCATAATTTGGAGTCTAACGTGAGATAGGGAGCAAGTACAAGATCGAGCACCGCCTGCAATCAAGGAGTCCAAGAGTTAGATACCAATTCGAAGAAACAACGAAGTTACGATTATTACCTAGGATGAAGAGAGAACGTATGAAGTCATTATACTACCTTGTTTCGTTGATGATTCTGGGACGTAATCATCCTAAGGGGGAGATAATTGTAACGCCTGTAGATCCGGGCTAGCCAATTTAGAGACAATGAGTGTCAAAAATGAGTTTTTAATGGAAGATTATTTATAAGGATTAATCTTAACCAAGTTTTATAATATGTCTCAAGGGTTCCGTACATATAAAGAACGCCAAAATCCGAGTTATAACGAAGAAGTTATGGCCCGTCGAAGTTTTACGGCAAAATCGGCACGACACCGGGAGACGTAAATAATGAATTTTTGATAAAGTAATTTTTAAACTTAGTTATCTAAACAAAATTTGCTGTATACGTTAAACCGAGAACATACAAAAAAATAACGGCTAAATCTGACTTCGTATGAGGAAGTTATGAATTTTCTAAGATTTGGCATAGCAGTGCACGCCCCAAAACTCGAATTTTAGATCGAGCGGTTTCTGGCCTACGCGAACTAAATGAGAATTGAAGATCTCATTAATAGGAACTCAACGGTAAAAAGGCAAACGAAAACGGAGTTCGTATGTAGAAGTTATAAATTTTACGCGGACATTTAAAGTATAATCTCATCATACTGTTAAATTTAAGATCAGTCGAGAATTAGCCGACAGAGTCAAAATGGAAGTTGTAGATCTTATTTTTACCTACGCGTGGATATAAAGAACGTATAAAAAGGAGCTCGTATGCGAAAGTTACTGGGTTTAGAAGTCGGCAGGGTGCTGCTGCAAAAGGGGTGACGTGGCACAATCTTGGCCATTGCTTTCTCCCCAAGGCTTGCCACTAGATGGTGACATGTGACACCAATTTTAGCCATATTCACCCTATAAATAGAACCTCTCCCACCCTCATTTTTTTCACACCTTTCCTATTCTTTCTTCTCTTTACTCTCTCTAGCCCCAAAACCCCCCGAAAAGCCTAAGGAACCTACTTAGCACGAGGCGGAAGCCCCGGAGTGCTCGACGGCTCCGAGAAGAAGAGCTTTTCATCTCGGGAACGCTGCTCCAAGCAAAGCATGATTTTCTATAAAACCCGCTGTAAGTGAGCTATGCCTATGCTATTTTTAATATAGCTTTTATTTAATTATAGTAACGTTATTAGGAACTAATAATAAGTACTTGGGATATTATTATGGGTTATATAAGTATTGTTTAACGCTTATATAATAGTAATAATAGCTAGACTATTAATTAGTATCGACGAATAATAGACTAAACTCTAGTGGTAATAATACTAGGTTTCGTCGAAGGAAATTATTTTTAAGAAGCGAAGCGCTGTTTGAGATCGGAATCACCACCTTTTTCAAGTGAGTGCATGGTCCTTTTCATCTTACACATAGATATGAAGTATTTTATATAAACTACGTGTTATGTGTGCATATTATCTGTATACTTGCTATCTATGCAGGATGAACGATTTTATACAAGCTTAATATGATTTAAAATGTATATGTATTTATATCTACGTAATATGTTGGGTAAAACATGGGTAGATGAAATATGAATTCGATGATGAGTTGAGAGGTGATATAGACCATGAGGTAAGGGTGAGAGGTGGACTATGTGAGAAGCCTTGTTCCCAAATGCTGGCCCCATCATCTAGCAAAGTATGGATGACAACCACGGACTATTCTAGACAGTCCAGTGGAACACTAGCAGGCTCACAACTTGTAGGTGTTGTGAACGATGTGTTCACCGGTGTACTCTAAAAACCCATTGACATGTATTATGAGTGGACTCTCGCAAACGATACTGTCAATAAACGAGATAACCCTAGCAGCTGTGCTCAAAGGACGATACTGGCAGTTGCGCCTCATATAGAATGTCACAATTCTGGCAGCTGCACCTAAGTGATAAAACTAGCAGTTGTGCTTGATAGCTGTGTTATTGACAACGATGGACTTCGTACCTATTCCTTAGGATAATCCTTAGGAATGAATGAATGAGAAATAGCTGATTTTTAGGGTAGACCCTTAAGAGTAAAGAAGATAATGGGGATGGGTAATTGGGTTAACTACTTGATGATTAAACATAATAATTATATTATTATGGGTTGAAAACCCTATGTACTCACCAGGTTTCCCAACCTGACCCACTCAGTATATTTATATCACAAGTGTTGATATGAAGTCACATTACACTGAGAGATTAAGGAGATAAAAATCACTAGTGATAATGAATGTAAGTTCTGTTTATGCTTATGTTTCTGTATTGTCGATGGCATCCCAAATGTTTTAAAATGAATAAAAATACTTTTCTTCGGAAATGCTTTGATAACGCATTTATCATGTTTTACTGGGAACAAATTCCGCAACATTTTTATTAAAAGAGGTACTCTGATTTTTATAAAGCATAAACAAAATCGGTCTTTTATGGCCGAGAAAATGGGGATGTCACAAACAGTGACCCAACCCGAAGCCCATAAGTCAAAAGTCCAAATTGAGGACGTACGCGGGGCGTACTCCTCCAGTACACTGGGCGTACACCTGCCCTATGTTGACCGCCATTGGGGTGGTTGACCCGGTATGCTGGGCGTACAGAAATTATGCTAAGCGTACGCGGGGTTTCACCAAAACCCAAAAAGTGCTTAATGGTTTAAGCACTTAAGACCAACTTCCAGATCCATCGACCAAATGTGCTTTCAAACCATAAAGTTTCGAACTTTATCACTTTGGACGTCCTGAAAGTTCTTAACACATGGTCTTAATCCGTTTAGACCTTCATACTTCATGCATGAGACAAATATAGCTATTGGGACCTCATTTTTATCACTTAGGACTTCTTCTAAGGTCTGAAAGGACAACCCATTTCGTCCAAGTCATCACATGCACCATTTTGATACAAGAAAGCTTCCATAAAACTAAAATGAATAGATCTATAACACACAAGCATAAAGTTCCAATCTTTTTACCTTCTAGAGCTTTAGGGTACAACACAACTTCAGATCTATAGCCTTGATCTCCTTCTCCAACTCCTTGGTGCAATGACTTTACCTTCAAAGGTTCAAAATGCACACCAACTCACACTTCTCACACAAAACTAGGGTTTGGAATGTTTTTCTGGGATATGGAGGCTGAGGATAATTAGAGGAAATGAGCTATAAGGTTGTTTATATAGTCCTTAACCCTAAATATTAGGGTTTTCACCTGACATGAGTACGCCCAGCGTACTAGGGCGTGCCTAGTACGTCAGCGTACTCCTTCCTGACTCAAAGTGGCAACTTTAGTCCTCATACTTCTCATGGCCCAACTCAACCAAATCCAGGGACTTCAATTGGCAACTTATAAAAGAGGCGGGATTTGAAATATACCAGCAAAATTCAGGATGTTACAACTCTCGCCCACTTGACCTTGACTTTGTCCCCAAAGTCTGCTGCAACGAATAGATCCGGGTAGTATTCCCGCATTTCGGACTCTGCCTCCTAAGTCCATTCGGTTCCCTTCCGATGCCGCCACTGCACCTGTACCAAAGGTATATCCTTGCTACATATAATTTTTATCTTCCTTTCCAAGATAGCCACCGGCTGCTCCACATAGTTCAGGTGCTCGTCAACCTGGACATCATCCAATGACACTAACGCATACTCATCCAATATGCACTTTCGCAACTGGGAAACGTGAAAAGTGTTGTGTATCTGACTGACCTCCTCCGGAAGGTCTAGTCTATAAGCACCCTTGCCAATCCTGGCAATAACTCGAAATGGTCCAATAAATCAGGGGCCCAATTTTCCCCTCTTCCTGAAGCGGATCACACCATAACCCAAAATTTTACTAAAATTTAAACTTTTTAAAACCAATCCGGGTAAATAAAATTATTCAAACATCAATGTATTTCACAAATTGTTTTCAAATGATTTCATATCAGAGTTCCCAGAAATCCCAAATCATAAAATGTGAGGATGTGTACATCACGCCTTCGCCTTGCCTTCGTCACCTGAAGTACCTGAAACAAAAATCAATAAATGTAAGCTCGAAGGCTTAGTGAGTTACCCCCAAAATACCAACACATACCACCCAACAAAAATAAAAATAAACAACATGTATAATGAGCCTTCAGCATGACTGGACCGCCTCCTCAGGGCCTACAGCCTATCTGGATGCCTTCCGAGCCTTTGGCATGACTGGACCGCCTCGCAAGGCCTATAACCTATCCGGACCGCTCGTCGGGCCTTCGGCCTGACTGGACCGCCTCCTTAGGGCCTACAGCCTATCCGGACTGCCCTGGGTATGTTGGCCTACAGCACAATGCAGGACCGTCTCAACCCAACCCCCAAACAAACAATCATGTGCACATGGATAACCTACAAACAATAGCATGCATATATCAGTCAAACCGATCTAATAGATCACAAGCATAACAATGAACCTATAACCAGGACACCAACCTAACATGTCACTAACATAGCATCCTAACTACCAGGATGTAAATCAGTAAGCATATCACATAATAATCCAAATACAATCCACAAAGGGCCGACCTTGGTGCCTTAGACCATATTGATATAGTGAGGACAACTCACCTAGCAAGTATTGCAGAACTGAACTGGGAGTCTCCCGCCGCTATTTCACCGACCACCCTGACTGCCTAAAATGATGAATACTAAATTAATAAGTGGGATCTCCGAAATTGCCAAAGCGTCCATATTGTCCATTTTCCCAATTTAGGCCTAAGGGCTAATATCAATACACTAACCCAAGTCCATATGTACAAGCCCAATAATGGACCAATTTTCTTAATTGGGCCTAACCTCCTAATTGAGCCTTACCATAGGACCCTTTATCAGAACTGGCCCTACTTCAAATATTTAGGGCCCAACAAGGCCCAAGTCCAAATAGTCTAACAACGGCCCAACCCGAAGCCCATAAGTCAAAAGTCCAAACTGACGACGTACGCGGGGCGTACTCCTCCGGTACGTTGGGCGTACGCCTGCCCTATGTTGACCGCCATCGGGGTGGTTAACCCGGTACGCTGGGCGTATAGGAATTACGCTGGGCGTACACGGTGTTTCACCAAAACCGTAATAAGTGCTTAATGGCTTAATCACTTAAGCCCAACTTCCAGTTCCATCGACCAAATGTGCCATTGAACCATAAAGTTTCGAACTTTATCACTTTGGATGTCCAGAAAGTTCTTTATAGATGGTATTAATCCATTAAGACCTTCCTACTTCATGCATGAGACAAATCTAGCTATTGGGACCTCATTTTTATCACTTAGGACTTCTTCTATGGTCTGAAAGGATAACCTATTTCGCCCAAGTCATCACATGCACCATTTTGGGACTTTTGGGATAAGAAAGCTTCCATAAAATTAAATAGACTAGATCTATAACACACAAGCATAAAGTTCCAAGCTTTTTACCTTCTAGAGCTTGTAGGGCACAACACAACTTCAGATCTATAGCCTTGATCTCCTTCTCCAACTCCTTGGTGCAATGACTTCACCTTCAAAGGTTGAAAATGCACACCAACTCACACTTTTCACAAAAAACTAGGGTTTAAACGTTTTTATGGGGATATGGAGGTTGAAGACAATCAGAGGAAATGAGCTATAAGGTTGTTTATATAGTCCCTAACCCTAAATATTAGGGTTTTCACATGACATGAGTACGCCCAGCGTACTAGGGCGCGCCTAGTACGCTCAACGTACCCTTATGTATGCTCAACGTACTTCTTCCTGACTCAAAGTGGCAACTTTAGTCCTCATACTTCTCATGGCCCAACTCAACCGACTCCAGGGACTTCAATTGGCAACTTATAAAATATGATGGGATTCGAAATATACTTGCGAAATTCGGGATGTTACACTTAATGTATTAAGCACTTAACCCTTAATATCCAGAGCTTAAAAGCTCAGATCTAATTCTTTTAAAGATCTTAATGGATAAAGTTTCCAATTTTATCCATTAGGACATCCTAATAAGATAAGATCTACAACCGTAAGTCCAAAATGATTATTCTAATTGCATGGTTCCAAGGATAGCACATGCAACCACCTTTTCCTTTAATCAAACAAGTCTAGAAGCCATTAAATGCACTAAAGGTTCTGGATTTCACTCCAACTCCAAGAACATAGAGGTTTTGGGACAAAAAGCTCATAAAAGTGCCATAAACTAGATCTAATGAAGTGGTGAGTAAGTTAAGAAGTTTATGTTAGAAAATTGGGGTATGGAAAGACTTGGAAATCCTGAGAATTGTGTTAAACACTTTCAGATTAAAGTATTTGGGTGGTACTCCCAACCTTTAATCGGATAAGACTCAGAAGAGTTCCTAGAATAGAGAATATGAAGTTATGATTTCGTGATTGTTCTTCTACCAGGAAAAATAATGACCAAAGAATGATTATGTATATCATTTGTCTGAAAACTGCCAAGGCAGTTTTCTTTGTCCAAAAACTACTCCAACTGTCAAAACGGGTTATAACAGTCACAAACTATCACTAAAACCGGATCATTAAAAAGTGTTAAAACGAAGTCAAAAAACCGGGTTCATTTATAGAAAATTCAGTTTTCTTTGTCCAAAAACTACTCCAACTGTCAAGGCAGTTTTCGATCCCATCCAGGGGCTCTGCCCCTTGGACCCCGCCAGGGGCTGCCGCCCCTTGGACCCCGCTCCCAGGGCCGCTGCCCCCGGACCCCCGTTCGTTTAGGGGCTTCGCCCCTAAATGACAGTCTACTTTGAATCTTGAATAAACTCAAAGAAGTGTGCACTCCGCACCTTCCTTACTTGTTTAATATTCATCAAGAATGATTTTTGGTCAACAAGTCAATCCATTACACTTAAATACACATTGATGATGCAAAATCACCAACACTTTATACCTCATATATACCAGAAACTTGTTGAAAATGTTTGATGTAAGCTGCACCTTTACTTTCTTGTACCAAGTGGAAGCATCTTCTATACTAAGATTCACAAAAACAAGGTCAAGAAGCTCAAAACTCAACAAGGTAGGTTGTGGTTTGAAGGGAATCATCTGGAGGAGATGGAGGCAAGGGTTAGGGGAAACCTTAACTCCATCCTTCTTTAATTTGGTAACATAATCTGAGGCCTAGGGTTTTAAGCCCATTGCGGCGCCTTGTCATGGCCTTAATGAATGTCGCGCCGTGGTGAGGTGACATTACCATCCCGTGGTAAGCCAACCACCACCTTGAGGGGGCTAAACAAACTCAATTTTTTTTTAAACTCATACATACTAAGTATAAACACATACCTATACTGGTGTTACAATTCTGCCCTACTTGAATTAGATTTCGTCCTCAAAATCCACAGTCGTGAACAAATCTAGGTAGTGATCGTGCATTTCTTCCCCAGGATCCCAAGTCCACTTAGAGCCCATCTGGTCCTGCCACTGAACCTTCACCAAGGTCACCACCTTGTTGCTTAAGGCCTTCGTCCTTCTATCCACAATGGCTATCGGCCTCTCAATGTAGTTTAGGTGCTCATCAACCTAAATGTCATGTAAAGGCACTACCACTGAATCGTCTACTAGATACTTTCACAACTGAGAGACATGGAAAGTGTTATGATTTTGGATAAGATCCCTTGGTACCTCCAAGTGATTGGCCACCTTGCCCACCCTAGAAATCATCCAGAATGGTCCGATGAATTTGGGGACAAACTTGCCTTGTTTTCTAAAATGAATAACGCCCTTCCAGGGTGACACCTTCAATAAAATCATATCTCTGTCTTGAAATTTGAACTCAGAACGACATCTGTCCGTATAACTATGACATCTAATTTTTTAGATATTCACTCTTGACCCTTGAGTTAATATTGTTTGCAAGATTGGTCCCCCAATGACATTTTAGTAATAGTGGGTGCAACATGGGTACGCTAGACGTACACCTTGGTACGCTGGGTGTACTTGGCCTCATGCATGTACGTTGAGCATACACTGGTATGCAGGGCATATGCAATTTTGGACCAAATCCTAATATTAGGGATTTGTACACTATATAAGAACCATTATAGTCCCAAAACCCTAACCTATTTTGAGAATTTTGATCTTTTGGAGTGAATAATGGGCTTTCTTGGTTATGAAGGAAGATCATAAAGGAAATGGCTTTGCTCTCAAGAGTTTGGATCCATCATTTTCTCTTCATTGTGTATTTTTTGGAGGTAAAAAGCTTCAACCTTGATGTATATTTCTTATCGATCTAGTTTTAGCTCAAAGTTGTCACCTTTTGTCCTAAAATTTATCTTTGTGAGTAGAAGATACCCCAAGACGTTTGAGTTGTCCTTTCAAAGGTTCTAGGGTGTGTTAAGTCATAAAGATGTTTTCTTGGGCATTATTGTCTTTCCATGGATGAGCTAGATTGTCTTAATGGGTAAAGAAGCTAGGACATATTTTTGAGCCTAGATCTGGATTTTGGACGTAAGTGCTTAAGGATTAAGCACTTAATGGTTAAAGTGGTGAGCCGTCGCGTACGCTAGGCATGTCAAGGGGTATGTTGCGCGTAGGTGGCCAGCTCCCCAACGTTGGTCAATTGTGTAGTACGCCCCATGTACGTAAGGAGTACACCCCATGTACTCACTGAGTCAACTTGGTTGACTCAGTTGACTTTCACCTGGTTTTGACTAGGGTTTGACCTAAGGGCATTTTAGGTATTTTGATATGTATGCTGAGTTTGTGCCACTGAATTTATTAAGGCGACTGGTAGAGTTGATCTCTGAGCAGCCTCTATTCAGTTTACTCATCTGTCTGTGAGGCGAGTCATCTCACTTTATCCATGGGTCGAAGGCACCAATGTCGGCCCATTATTGTATTACTTAGAATGATAGTTTTTATGTGTTGTATATGTGATTATATGTTTGGCTTGAAATATACCCTAAGGTGGGGCCTACTACAATATGTACGGGTTGAAATAGATCCTAGGGCGAGGCCCTAGGGCGGGGCCCATATGTGTTGATCGAGTTCATCTATAACCCAAGGAGAGGCCCTAAGGCGGGGCCCATGTGTATATATTAGGTTGGATTATACCCCAGGGTTAAGCCTAGTTGTATGATTGATATGTAGTACTCTGTGGAACTCACTAAGCTTTGTGCTTAAAGTTTATGTTTGTGGTTTCATGTAATTTTGGTTTAGGGAAGGGCCAGACGTGATGGTACAACATCCTACCCTCATGGTTTATGTATTAGAGTTAATTGTACTATGATGTTTTGAATATTATGACTTGGTGTTGATTTCAAACAATTAATGAATGATTTGATAGACTCTTAAATGAAAATTTGTATTACCGTTTTCGTGAAGTTACAAGTTGGTATCAGAGCCTTGGGTTGAGGGATTGTGCACACTTTCGGGTGTGTTAGAACTCAAACTGAGAAAATGATAATTTTCTTAAGAAAAATGAAGTTAAACTTCTAAAAAGATTTTTATTAAGAAGAAGGGGGTGTGATGCATGCAATCAGTTGAGCTCAAGTAAGTGGTTCCTATATTACCCATATGTATGTATTATGAGTAGTATTCTTGATATGAGAATTGCATGCTAGATTTGGGCTAAGGATACCATCAGGGATCATATGATAGAATTGTCTGATTTTTGTGATGCCTTATAGCCTAATGGAACTCGATGCTAGGTATTACTTGGAATTGATATCAGCTCAGTTAATTGCTAATTGTATGCTTTCAAAGTTGTGTACGATTAGGATTGTATAACCCTAGAATGATCGATTTGGCCTCATTTATTCTTCCTTGTTTGGTTGTGGACTTAGGGTAGAATCATCATTTAACTGTCTATGTGATCCTATTTTGTGTATAACTTGCATGTATAAGGCAACCAGCGGTGTTGATGGAGGTTCTTGGTATTGCTAGTGGTGGGAGTTGAGACTTCCTAGGAGAGTCTAGGATATGTATGTTGTATAGCATATGATTGGTAAATGTTTAGTGTGGTGACTTAGAGGAATCAGGAAGCTACAGGTAGGTGTGAAAGGTAGTATTAGGCTCGTACTACTAGAAGCACATTATTTGTACCTGAGACAAGAACAAACCTGGAAACTCTAAGGAGGCCTATGTAGAGGAATCCCCTCGAGTCCTACGTTGATTGTGATGGATTTTATACATAGCAACAATCCTATGTGTGTATGCAACCATAATTGTTGGATCTATGTTTTCTTTATTAGACATACAAGCATTAAACACAAAAACTAGAAACCCTACGAGGCATGTAAAATTTTGAAATTAACATAAAACTAGGGTTTAGATACATACCTTTATTGTTATGTAGCAATAACAATAGATTTCTTGAAGATCTTGACTTCATGAACAAGTGCCACAAATGTAACACCTCTATTGGCTCACAAACACACCAAAGGAAGAGGATGATTATGAGAGAGATGAGAGAGGAGGGATTCGCTCAAAATTTTGGCTCTTCTAGGGTTTCTTCGGATGGCCGAAATCTAAAGGGGTGATGCTCCTTTTATAGTCAACATTGCTTAGTCCCAAAGCTAGGGTTTTAAGTGGAAACCGTAAATTTCAGCTTAGGGCCTAAGCAGCCCATGGATCTTCCTTCCAAAGGCCATGGAAAAAAATCCTTAGGGCCTCCCTAAGACTTTCGGCCAACCCTTCTTAGGGTGATCCAAGAACCCAAACCATAACTATTAAATAATTGCAAAACAGCCCTTGTACTTTTAATTAATTCCTTTAATCCTTAAATTTATTCCAAATTAATTCCTGATTAAATATTAATTTAATAACATGATTTCTAATTAATATATTATTTTCATAATATATTCATAAATCATTTTATATACTAATTTATTATTCCAAATAATAAACTCAACCTCTTCCTTAATTAATCATCATGTCTAGTTGGTAGTGTGAAGACAACCCAAAAGGACTATGCTACTATCAATTCAAGTACATACCAATTATAGTTATGGGCTTAGACACCTAATCCAGTAGTCTCCCAATTGGATGAGTCTAATAACCATAACTGCAAGTATAAATTCAAATTTTGACTAGCAAATTGTAGCTCCCAAAGCCGTTGTCGAACTCTGACCTAGGTATTAACGTGTCCTAAGATAAGTGATCATATAATCCTCCGTTCTGTGTGCACAAATGACATGGAACATAATCATTCTCATTGTCTAATAGTTTGTTTCACGATTTCTGATTTGTAATGATAAATAACTTAATTGAACACATCAATTCAGTCCTGACCGGGCCCGACATATATGTCAACACCAAATCATCGAAGGGCCCAAGATATCACTTTTCCCGTTTAAGGAAAAAGGAACAGATAAAATTCGAATTATATGCTTGCACTATTTACTCATCAAATCATGCATAACAATACGTTTTATAACACCAAGATACTGATGCATTTACACATTATCAATGCACAACCAACCCATAAACAACAATTCATATATATATATATATATATATATATATATATGTTTAAAGATTTATGATATTATTGTCTCAGAATTAGCCGTGATAAATTCCATGAAGTAATTTACTGAGCGTGGGTTTAATCCAATACTTAAATCCCCATTTCAAAATTACTCATGAATGTTGCAGCAAACCATTGCTATGTCTAAACACTTAGACAATCTACAACCCAATTCATGACGTCCTTAATTCACTACTTACTTCCAAAGTAAGATCGACTGTGGATATTTGAATAATCTAATTATTCGGGAAGTAAAACATGCAAAAGTGAAACATAATGATAAACAATTTACAAACGACAGTAAACAGTACTTGTAAACAAATCTTCATTCATTTAATCATGAAATGTCAATTATATTTTTTTTTCTAAATATCTATATAATCACTAAAACTAATATCATCCTTAAGACCAATGCTCCTCGCATGTTGAACGTGCTTGACCCTACTCAGACCCTTTGTGAGGGGATCTGTTGGATTCTCTTCAGATGATACCCTCTTTACGACGAGGTGTCCTCCTTCTACTCGGTGTCTGATAAAATGATATTTTTTGTCAATATGCCTAGATCTTCCATGATCTCTTGGTTCCTTAGTCAAGGAAACCGCTCTTTCATTATCGTAGAAAATCTCCACCAGCTCCTAAATGGCTGACAAAACTCCAAGGTCTCCAATGAAGTTCTTCAACGATGTAGCCTCCTCCAATGCTTCGCTCGCAGCTATATACTTTGATTCACATGTAGAATCAGCCATGGTATCTTGCTTGGAACTTTTCCAAGTCACATCTCCTCCAATAAGGGTAAACACCCAGCCAAATTGAGAACAAAAGTTGTCTCTGTCTGTGGCCCAATCATTAGTTGTCATGGAGTTTAGGGCTTCGGGAAAGGAAGGATTTAGCCCATTTCGGATCTAGTTGCCATGGTTTAAGTGATCCATGTATTCGTTTGTGTCTTCAGAATCCAGGGGTATGACTGTAAATTGATATCTCGGTCTTTTATGGGTTTTGGGTTTTATTCGGAAGGTTTTAAGGCTTGGGTGTGTTGTTAGGAGCGTAGGGCTTATCGCCACCTTTTCATGGATTTAATGTTCGTTAGAAACGGACTTAGGATGAGAGAGTTATGGTACTTTGAAGTTATTGGCAGAATTGGTCCTTGGATGAAAAAGCTTGCAAATCAATCCCATGCATGCAAGGATGCATGCATGTGCTTGGCTAGGTTCGCCAAGCGTAAGCTGGGGTACGCCTAACGTATAAAGGTGATTGGTCGTGGGTGGTTCATGAGTACATCGGGCGTATAAAGGAGTACGTGGGGCGTACTCCCTTAGGATCAAAACCCTAATTCCGGGGTTTCTACCCTCTATAAGCTACATTTTACCACTTCATAGGTCATTTTAAGTCAGCCACCAGCCCTTCCTACATCCATAAAACCCTAGATTGCTTTGGATGAAGCTTGGAGATTGAAAGAAGACTTTTGGTGGTTTGTGAAAGAGGAGAAGGAGGTGAAAGACTCAACCTTTGAAGAAGAGCTTGAAGATCCAGTGCTAACATCTTCATTTTAAGACTTTCAAGGTATAAAGTCTCTACCTTGTCTACTCATTTCATAGATCTACTTTGGGTTGATTTTTGGCCATTTTAGTCCCTTTTGCTTGGTCTTGGTGAGCTAGAGTCGTTTTTAGGGGCTCAATCTTGTAAATCTGGACATTCTAAGGTTCCCTCTTCCATAAAGGTGCAGGCTTTATGGATATTTTGCGTTCAATAATGAATTAAGACCATCCATTAAGATCTTTTGCATTGTAGAGTCCCATTAAGCCATGAATGTTAGTAAAGTTGCCAACTTTACTAGAAAAGTCACCTTAAGGAGTTAGACTGGAGAGTTGGAGCAAGGGCTGAAGTGATTAAATGCTTATAGGAGAAGCTTGGAGTATAGGGGAGTACGTTGGGCGTACCCACCTAGTACACGACGCGTACTAGCCCCAATTGGTGTAGGCTTAGCGTACCAGATGAGTACGTAGGGCGTACTCAACCAGGTTGGGATTTCTTGGATTGTGGACTTTTTGGGCTTTGGACATTGGACTAGGAGTTGACTACTGTTGACCATTCAGTATTTCAGGCCTTTTTTGACATTGGGCCTTCTTGGGTTAGGTCCATAATGGATTTTGGTCTTATTGGGTCTTGTGGGCCATTTCGGGTTCGGGCTTTCTTATTGACTTCTAAGTGCATGGATTTTGTTGGACCAGCTAAGGATGTTAATTGGATTGGGAATAAGTTATTAGGCTTAGGGGTAAGGCCTACGTAAGGGTTTGGGCCCAATTTGGAAAATTGGGCCATTAGCGGGCTTATATGGATTTCGGAGTTTTGGGCTTGTTTGGTTTTGGGGTTGGACCTTAGTTATGAATCTTGTTGGGACAGGGGTAAAATGATCATTTTACCACATGTATGAATTATGGATCATGGTTTGTGACCCAATTGCTAATTGGGTGATATTTTGGTATTGATAGTTCGAGGAGTTGCCAGGGCAGCAGCTAAAGATTTCTTGCAGTGAACTCCAACAGTGTGAGGTGAGTTACCTTGCTGGTACGAATGGGTCGAAGGCATCAATATCGGCCCACTAGTAGTTGTCTACAGTCGAGATGATTGTTTGTGATAATTGTCTGGTATGCCACTATATGTTGAGATTTATGTGCTTGTATGTTATGTTATTACGTGGTAGTGGTATGGGGGTGCAATAGACCTCGTAACCGGTCGAAAAGACTAAAGTGGTAGTGGTATGAGTGTTCTGTAGCGGTATATGGTCGGTGATTTTTCTCTGTTCGAGATAGTAGGGTGAGCAGGGATTGGAAGCAATTTGTATGGTGTGAAACTCTATGAGGATGGTTTGGTGGCAGACCTGACAGGGAGTTAGTCCATTGAGACTTAGGCTTCGAATTTTAGGTGAAGTAGGGTTGGTTTTATTTGAGAGATTGAGGATTCTTCCTTCACCGAGTTTGAAGAATTATTCTAAGGATTCGTTGTATAATCAGAGGTGTAAGGGTTATGAGTGGTTTGCCCTTAGTTGAGAGAAGGAATGGGTTGTTTCAACACGGGCGAGTTGTCGGGAAGTCAAATTATTACAGATGTCATGTCCCAGAAGGTAGAAGTGGCTTGCAAGGGTTGAAGCTTCGAGTGTTATTTCCGGGATAGAAGTTTTGGTGTTGGTTTCAGTTACCTTAGGGGAGGCTATTATATGCGCATAATTTTCAATCGGGATGATCAGGTTGATTGCCTTGATATGAGTGTTAGTAAGGAGTGATTTCGAGGACGAAAACTAATTCAAGTGGGGGAGAGTTGTAACACTCGATTTCAGATTAGCCTTGTTGATTGCGGCTGCGGCCCAATCATCAGTTGTCAAGGAGTTTAGGACTTCTGGAAAGGATGGATTTAGCCCATTTCAGATCTAGTTGCCATGGTTTAAGTGATCCATGTACTCGATTGTGTCTATGGAAGCCAAGGGTATGACTATAAATTGATATGTCGGTCTTTTATGGGTTTTGGGATTTATTCGAAAGGTTTTAAGGCTTGTGTGAGTTGTTAGGAGCGTAGGGCTTCTCGCCACCTTTTTATGGATTTAAGGTTCGTTTGAAATAGACTTAGGATGCGAGAGTTATGGTACTTTGAAGTTATTGGCAGAATTGGTCCCTGGATGGAAACGCATGTCGATCAGTCCCACGCATGCACGTGCTTGGCTGGGTACGCCCAACGTATAAAGGTGATTGGTCGCGGGTGGTTCATGAGTATGTCGGGCGTACAAAGGAGTACGCGGGGCGTATTCCCTTCATACAAAAACCTTAATTTTGATGTTTCTACCCTATATAAGCAACATTATACCACTTCTTAGGTCATTGTAATTCAGCCACCACCCCTTCCTACGTCCATAAAACCCTAGATTGCCTTGGATGAAGCTTGGAGCTTGAAAGAAGACTTTTGGTGGTTTGTACAAGAGGAGAAGGATGTGAAAGACTCAACCTCTAGAGAAGAGCTTGAAGATCCAGTGCTAACATCTCCATTGCAAGACTTCCAAGGTATAAATTATGTACCTAGGCTATTCATTTCGTAGATCTACTTTGGGTTGGTTTTTGGCCATTTTAGTCCCTTATGCTTGGTCTTGGTGAGCTAGAGTCGTTTTTAGGGGCTCAATCTTGTAGATCTGGACATTTTAAGGTTCCCTCTTTCATAAAGGTGCAAGCTTTGTGGATATTTTGAGTTCAATAATGAATTAAGACCATCTATTAAGATCTTTTGAGCTCTAGAGTCCCATTAAGCCATGCATGTTAGTAAATTTGCCAACGTTACTTGAAAAGTCACCTTAAGGAGTCAGACTGGAGAGTTGGAGCAAGGTCTGAAGTGAGTAAGTGCTTATTGGAGAAGTTTAGAGTATAGGGGAGTATGTTGGGCGTACCCACCTGGTATGCAGCGCGTACTAGCCCCAATAGGTGTACTCTTAGCGCACCGGATGAGTATGCAAGGTGTACTCGACCACGTTGGGCTTTCTTGGATTGTGGACTTTTGAGCTTTGGACCTTGGACCGGGAGTTGACTAGGGTTTACCATTCAATATTTCAGGCCTTTTTGGATATTGGGCCTTCTTGGGTTAGGTCCATAATGGATTTGGGTCTTATTGGGCCTTTTGGGCCATTTCGGGTTCGGGGTTTCTTATGGGCTATAAGTGCATGGATTTTGTTGGACCAGTTAAGGATGTATGTTTGGATTGGGAATAAGTTATTGGGCTTAGGGGTAAGGCGCATGCAAGGGTTCGGGCCCAATTTGGAAAATTGGGCCATTAATGGGCTTATATGGATTTCAGAGTTTTGGACATGTTTGGTTTTGGGGTTGGGCCTTAGTTATGAATCTTGTTGGGCCAGGGGTAAAATGGTCATTTTACCCCCAAGTATGGATTATGTATCATGGTTTGGGACCCAATTGCTAATTGGGTGAGATTTTGGTATTGATAGTTCGAGGATTTTCCAGGGTAGCAACTAAGGATTTCTTGCAGTGAAATCGAGCAGTGTGAGATGAGTTACCTTCCCGATATGAGTGGGTCGAAGGCACCAATGCCGACCCACTAGTAGTTGTTTATAGTAGAGATGATTGTCTTTGTGATAATTGTCTGGTATGCCCCTATATGTTGAGATTTATGTGCTTGTATGCTATGTTATTAAGTGGTAGTGGTAGGGGTGAAATAGGCCATGTAACCGGTCGAATAGACCGAAGGGCTAGGCTAGCACCCAGATATGCTAGGCAGTATGTGATTTATGTGTTTATATGCTAGGATATTATGTGGTAGTGGTAGGGGTGAAATAGTCTCGGTAATCGGTTGAAAGAGACCGAATGGGTAGACCATCACCCAGATATGATAGGCAGTTACCGGTTGAAAGAGACCAAATGGATAGGCTAGCAACCATATATGCTAGGCGGTTATCGTTTGAAAGAGACCAAAGGGGTAGGCCCGCACCCAGATATGCTAGGCGGTTACCAGTTGAAAAGGGCTGAAGGGGCAAGCCAGCACCCGAATATGCTTGGCAATATGTTTATTGTATGGTATGTGGTATGGTGGGGGAACTCACTAAGCTTCGTGCATATGGTTTTTAGTTTTGGTTTCAGGTACTTCTTCTTCGAAAGGAAAGGAGTGGGCATGATCGCAGCGCATCACACCATGATTTCCGCACATGAGATCTTTGGGAGTAATACTTGTATGTTGTTTTATTATGACATGTTTTGATTATTGATATATTGGTTTTGATATGGGATGACACTATGGATGCTTTCAGACTATCGGTTTTATAATTACTTAATTAAAAATGAAATTTTTGGTCTTGAATTTTGGGATGTTACAAGTTGGTATCAGAGCCTTGGTTTGTGGGATTTGGACACACTTTCGGGGGTGTCTAAACTCAAATCGAGGGTTTGAAAGGTTTTTACAAGAAAAATAATTTTTCTAAACTTTAAAATTAAGGTCTTTTGATAAAGAACAAGGGTTGTGATGCATGCAATCGGCCGAGCTCAAGTAAGTTTCCCCATGATACCATACATGTTTGTTATGATATATGTTATGATTATGAGAATGGTATGCTAGATTTAGGCTAAGGATCTAGGAAGGATGCCTGGTATGCCTACTGTATGTTCTTATTGAACTCCATGCTAGTACTGATTAGTGTGTGATATGATGGCCTGATTAGGATATGCTTGGTTTTGGTTACTCAATGCTCGGATGTTGTTTGCTTTGTGCTATTAGGAGTTATAGTTATCTCTAACTAACTTGAAAACGAATACGCTAAGTTACATATTACGAGGACTAAATAATTTCAGAAGGTTAGGTTTAGCCCTATTGCACAACTCTCATCTGAGTCTAACTGTTGTAGCGACAGACCTCTAATTCAAAGAATTATCTGGTCTTAGTAATATGTAATGGTATTCGCGAGCTAGTTAGGGGGAGATAGCAGGGACTTCTTATGTAACTGATGGAAGAGAGTGGGTCGAAGATTACCCTAGGGTAAGCCTAGGATGAGATTAGTGATGGGAGCAGTATTAGTGAAAGGGACTTGATGGAGTCAAGGAAATTCTTGAGGAAAGTACGGATAGATGTGGAAGTTATTATGGGCCTATACTACTGAAATCAGAGGATTCATACTCGATTAAAGAAGGGTTGCGATAAGACCCAGAAACTTGTAGTGTGTGTGTGTGATCCCTTGATATTGGATGAGTATTCGGATGGCTGTTATAGTATGTTTCCGGCATGGTTTCGCTACGTGATGGTCCAGTTTGTAGTTTTTGTGCCGACAAGGGATCAAGCTCGGACTCTGGAGCCGGGCAACTCGATGATCAGATGAGAGAGTTTATTTCAGCTAAGATTACGTGCAATATCATTGAACAGACTCTTGTGATCTTTGGTACGGTCAAGGAGGGAATTTTAGAGATCCTTGATGAGAGGATGAACGCATTTCTCTCTGAGGTGATGGCTATGATGGGGACGCACACGATGATGTTTCGGGAGTTCTGAGCTTGTGGAACTCCGAACTATCATGGGCTTAGGGAACCCATTCTCAGTGGGAGGTGGTTAGCGGATATGGCTAACGCTTTCAGGACGAGTTTCTGCTCGAGGCAGGCAAAGGTCAGGTATGCTTCCTGCCCCTTGAAGGACCGATCACGTGATTAGTGGGAGGAGATTAGTAGTGAGTTAGGTGATGATGCAGTTGATGCTGTGTCATGGGATGATTTCTTGACCGGGTCTAGCGGATTTTGCTCCGACATTTGAGGTGCAACAGTTGTCATGAGAGTTTTTGGGTCTCCGCCGGACTACTGAGACTGTGGCAGAGGTCACTGCCAAGTCTCGGGAGAGGACTTTGTTGGTACCACAGTATGCAGTAGATGAGTAGATGAAGATGGTGAGGAATCATGATATGTTGTGGGATGATATCAGGGAATTTGTGAGTATTTAGGTGTGCGAGACCCTGAATGACATGATTTATAGAGCCTAAAGTGGGAGATAGACTTAGAGCACATTGGTAAGAGGGGGTCAGACCAAGTGCAGAAATTGGAGGGTATCGGGAAGAGACCCAAGATTTTTGATCACCGCATGAAAGGCCAGCAGGGCCGGAATCTGTGCAGCACGTGAGGGAAATTGCACGACGGGGCTTGCTGTTCTAAAAGTTTGGACTGCTACAAGTGTGGCAGGTTTGGTCATGTTAGCAGGGACTGTCCTCAGGGGGCAAGCCCGTTATGTCTCCTCTACGAACATGTGAGCCAAAAGAAGGCCAACTGTCCGATGTTGAGGGGAGGATTCATGAGTGTGTCTGCTTTGACTAATTTGAGGATCACTGATGGACGAGAGGGTAGGACAGGACCCCCAACAAAGAGGAGTCGGGCTTTGTAGTTTCAGACAAAGGAGGCCAGGACACCAACATGCGACATTGCAGGGACATTATCTGTTACTCTCTTCATGGTTTTATCAGTATGAAGTGTTATATGTCATTTGCATACCATGAATCGTTTGTGGGTTAATAAGGGGTCATATCTTGTATAAGCGAGTTCCAAGTGTTCGGTTATTATTTTGGGTTGAGGCCGGGATCGGCTCAGGGGTATTGTGTGAGAGGTCTATGATTAGATTTATTAGGTTAGTTCTCCTGTATCGTTGGGGTATAGCAGTTCCACTATCTGTCCTGGTACTATCGGCGGTGGCCTAGGGGAGAACTTCTAAGTTCTAGCATTACCGTTGCTAGGAGACGGGCGGTAGCAGAAAGATACTAGTGTTAGTCGCATGGGTTGTTTGGCCACTAGATGTCTCAAGGGGATTGTATTCTCGCATGGGTTGTGTTCAATTAGAGTTCAGTGGTTCTGTGAGGATTCGTCAACTAGAGTAAAGGTTAAGACTTCTAGTCGCCAGAATGGGAACTCAAGGAGTTGGTATAGTATCATGGAAGGTGAATTGAGGTATCTGACTGGACCAGATATCCAGAGTACTCTTCAAGATTTCAGAGGATGGGCGATCTTAGGGTTTGACTGGTAATTGATCGCTAGCATTGGTAAGCGCACATTGTCAACAGTTGGATTTTAGAGGGTAAGAATGATTGGGAATCCTTCAATTTTAAGGTGCCATGAAGAGTTAGTCGAACCCAAGTGGGGGAGAATCGCACATGTATTCAGGATCAGAAGAAGTTTTGAAGCTCGAGTAAGTTCCGCATCCTAGTTAGGAAGAGACGAACCAAGTGAACTTTAGGGTTGCAGTTTTGTAAGTGTGAGTTCAGGAAACTTCCAACAGCTCGTCGACGCATTCGTGGTAGGACCATGGTTGATAGATAGTGATAGAGTTTGTAGGACTGGGGGGGGGGGGTAGCCGAAGCATTCACTATGTAGGTAGATAGCATGTGAATGTTGTTAGATCGCGGGAAGAACAGTAGCATCCACTAGTTCTGGTGCATCAGTGAGGGTGTGGCAAATCAACGGATTGGGTTACCGATTTCCCCATATGGACTTGACCTGTTTGGCCAGTGCTAAAACCGTAGGGACACCACTACAGTAAGGGGATCAAGGAAGAAATGTACCGGTCGTTGTGATATAAGGCCACTTTTGGTCATGTAGCATTCACTTTTAGACTTGGATTTGGTGATGTTAGGATTCGACGTATGGACCCGATCCGTTGGTCAGAAGGTCGTTAGAGCCACAGTGGGCAAGATAGCTAATAGCAACTATTGGCAGATAAGGATTCTGTTCAAAAGTCGTGTGGGGCGACTGTGTGGGAGTCTGTTGGCTAAGCAACCGGGCTGGAACCCGGTATTTCAAATGATTGGCAGACAAATTGAGACCAAGGAGGTCTCTGTGGATTTTGCAAAGCATCCAGGAGGCAGCACGCTATTTCGGATAGTTCCAGTGTTCCAGGCAATATTTTGTCGAGTTAGACCGAAGGGGTAGGTCGAGCACCCAGATATGCTCGAAAGTATCCGGTTGAAATAAACCAAAGGGGTAGGTTGAGAACCCAGAGATGCTCGACAGTATCTGGTTGAAGTAAACCGAAGGGGTAGGTCGAGGACCCATATATGATCGACAATATCTGTTTGAAATAAAATGAAGGGGTAGGTCGAGCACCCAAATATGCTCGAAGGTATCCGATTTAAATTAACCGAAGGGGAGGCTAGCACCCAAATATACTTGGCAGTATTAGTGTTTTAGGATTTCATGTATGGATAGATAACTGATTTCTTGGGTAATGTTAAGTCACTCACAGCGGGATTGAATAATCTCAGAGTAAATGATTTAACCCTGTTGCGCAGCTCTCTTCTGAATCTAACTGTTGCAGGGATGAATCTGTTACTCTAAGGATTATCTGAGCCTTCTGTCGAGTATGAGTGTTCTGTAGCGGTATATGGTCGGTGATTTTTCTCTGTTCGAGATAGCAGGGTGAGCAGGGATTGGAAGCAATTTGTATGGTGTGAAACTCTATGAGGATGGTTTGGTGGCAGACCTGACAGGGAGTTAGTCCATTGAGACTTAGGCTTCGAATTTTAGGTGAAGTAGGGTTGGTTTTATTTGAGAGATTGAGGATTCTTCCTTCACCGAGTTTGAAGAATTATTCTAAGGATTCGTTGTATAATCAGAGGTGTAAGGGTTATGAGTGGTTTGCCCTTAGTTGAGAGAAGGAATGGGTTGTTTCAACACGGGCGAGTTGTCGGGAAGTCAAATTATTATAGATGTCATGTCCCAGAAGGTAGAAGTGGCTTGCAAGGGTTGAAGCTTCGAGTGTTATTTCCGGGATAGAAGTTTTGGTGTTGGTTTCAGTTACCTTAGGGGAGGCTATTATATGCGCATAATTTTCAATCGGGATGATCAGGTTGATTGCCTTGATATGAGTGTTAGTAAGGAGTGATTTCGAGGACGAAAACTAATTCAAGTGGGGGAGAGTTGTAACACTCGATTTCAGATTAGCCTTGTTGATTGCGGCTGCGGCCCAATCATCAGTTGTCAAGGAGTTTAGGACTTCTGGAAAGGATGGATTTAGCCCATTTCAGATCTAGTTGCCATGGTTTAAGTGATCCATGTACTCGATTGTGTCTATGGAAGCCAAGGGTATGACTATAAATTGATATGTCGGTCTTTTATGGGTTTTGGGATTTATTCGAAAGGTTTTAAGGCTTGTGTGAGTTGTTAGGAGCGTAGGGCTTCTCGCCACCTTTTTATGGATTTAAGGTTCGTTTGAAATAGACTTAGGATGCGAGAGTTATGGTACTTTGAAGTTATTGGCAGAATTGGTCCCTGGATGGAAACACATGTCGATCAGTCCCACGCATGCACGTGCTTGGCTGGGTACGCCCAACGTATAAAGGTGATTGGTCGCGGGTGGTTCATGAGTATGTCGGGCGTACAAAGGAGTACGCGGGGCGTATTCCCTTCATACAAAAACCTTAATTTTGATGTTTCTACCCTATATAAGCAACATTATACCACTTCTTAGGTCATTGTAATTCAGCCACCACCCCTTCCTACGTCCATAAAACCTTAGATTGCCTTGGATGAAGCTTGGAGCTTGAAAGAAGACTTTTGGTGGTTTGTACAAGAGGTGAAGGATGTGAAAGACTCAACCTCTAGAGAAGAGCTTGAAGATCCAGTGCTAACATCTCCATTGCAAGACTTCCAAGGTATAAATTATGTACCTAGGCTATTCATTTCGTAGATCTACTTTGGGTTGGTTTTTGGCCATTTTAGTCCCTTATGCTTGGTCTTGGTGAGCTAGAGTCGTTTTTAGGGGCTCAATCTTGTAGATCTGGACATTTTAAGGTTCCCTCTTTCATAAAGGTGCAAGCTTTGTGGATATTTTGAGTTCAATAATGAATTAAGACCATCCATTAAGATCTTTTGAGCTCTAGAGTCCCATTAAGCCATGCATGTTAGTAAATTTGCCAACTTTACTTGAAAAGTCACCTTAAGGAGTCAGACTGGAGAGTTGGAGCAAGGTCTGAAGTGATTAAGTGCTTATTGGAGAAGTTTAGAGTATAGGGGAGTATGTTGGGCGTACCCACCTGGTATGCAGCGCGTACTAGCCCCAATAGGTGTACTCTTAGCGCACCGGATGAGTATGCAAGGTGTACTCGACCACGTTGGGCTTTCTTGGATTGTGGAATTTTGAGCTTTGGACCTTGGACCGGGAGTTGACTAGGGTTTACCATTTAATATTTCAGGCCTTTTTGGATATTGGGCCTTCTTGGGTTAGGTCCATAATGGATTTGGGTCTTATTGGGCCTTTTGGGCAATTTCGGGTTCGGGGTTTCTTATGGGCTATAAGTGCATGGATTTTGTTGGACCAGCTAAGGATGTATGTTTGGATTGGGAATAAGTTATTGGGCTTCGGGGTAAGGCGCATGCAAGGGTTCGGGCCCAATTTGGAAAATTTGGCCATTAATGGGCTTATATGGATTTCAGAGTTTTGGACATGTTTGGTTTTGGGGTTGGGCCTTAGTTATGAATCTTGTTGGGCCAGGGGTAAAATGGTCATTTTACCCCCAAGTATGGATTATGTATCATGGTTTGGGACCCAATTGCTAATTGGGTGAGATTTTGGTATTGATAGTTCGAGGATTTTCCAGGGTAGCAGCTAAGGATTTCTTGCAGTGAAATCGAGCAGTGTGAGATGACTTACCTTCCCGGTATGAGTGGGTCGAAGGCACCAATGCCGACCCACTAGTAGTTGTTTATAGTAGAGATGATTGTCATTGTGATAATTGTTTGGTATGCCCCTATATGTTGAGATTTATGTGCTTGTATGCTATGTTATTAAGTGGTAGTGGTAGGGGTGAAATAGGCCATGTAACCGGTCGAATAGACCGAAGGGGTAGGCTAGCACCCAGATATGCTAGGCAGTATGTGATTTATGTGTTTATATGCTAGGATATTATGTGGTAGTGGTTGAGGGTGAAATAGTCCTGGTAATCGGTTGAAAGAGACCGAAGGGGTAGGCCAGCACCCATATATGCTAGGCAGTTAACGGTTAAAAGAGACCGAAGGGGTAGGCTAGCACCCATATATGCTAGGCGGTTACGGTTGAAAGAGACCGAAGGGGTAGGCCAACACCCAGATATGTTAGGCGGTTACCGGTTGAAAGAGACTGTAAGGGTAGGCCAGCACCCGTATATGGTTGGTAGTATGTTTATTGTATGGTATGTGGTATGATAGGGGAACTCACTAAGCTTCTGCTTATGGTTTTCAGTTTTGGTTTTAGGTACTTCTTCTTCGAAAAGAAATGAGCTGCCATGATCACAACACATCACACCATCATTTCCGCACATGAGATCTTTGGGAATTATACTATGATGTTGTTTTATGATGACATGTTTTGATTATTGACATATTGTTTTTGATATGGGATGACACTATGGATGTTTTCAACCTATCAATTTTATATTTACTTAATTAAAATTGAAATTTTTGGACTTGAATTTTGGGATGTTACAATGAGATTGGAAGTGAAGCTTGACTCATCATGGAACTAACCATGTCCAACAAGGTTCGATTATGCCTCTCATCCACACCATTAAGTTATGGTGTTCTAGGAGGTGTTAATTGTGAAACAATTCCACATTCCTTGAGGTAGTCGTGGAACTCGATGCTAAGATACTCACCACCTCTATCAGATCTGAGCATTATGATCTTTCTGCCCAGTTGATTCTCGACTTCATGTTTGAACTCTTTGAAATTTTCAAAGTTTCTGACTTATGCTTGATTAGGTAGATATATCTGTTGGATTAGTGTCTAAGTCCATAACTAATTTGGTATGTACTTGACCCGATGGTGCATGGTCCTTTTGGGTTGCCTTCACCAAGGCAACTTGATAGGATGAATAATGGAGAGAAAAGATTAAATATGATTTATTAATATATTATGAGAATAATATATTAAAGGAGAAATCATATTGTTTAATTAATATTAGTCATGAATTAATAAGAATTGAGTTTGTGACTAAAAGAGATTAATTAAACTTAAGGGACTAGAACTGTCAATTGTATGATAGTTGAATATTGAGCTAATGGACTCCATATTAAAGGAGTGGACGAATTCTACGGGGTAACCCATTAGAAATCGTCCAGAGGCCTTTAAGGAAGGAACCCATGGGTTGCTTAGGGCTTAAGCATCCAAATTAGGGTTTCCTTGTTAGATAACCCTAATAGCCTCACTATTTAAGGAACCCTTATGCCCAAAAACGTGGACACGACTTCTTCTAGGGTTTCCACATGTTTTGGGCAGCCTCCTTCTCTTCTCTTCTTCATCCTCTTACTCTTGGTGTTTGTGAACCATTAGAGGAGTGACATTTGTGACTCTAAGCTTTCTAAAGTCATTACAAGGAGGAATTGTGATTGTTATTGCTACATAACGATCAAGGTAACATCTTAAACCCATTCTTATGTTAATATGATTACTTGTATGCTAGAACTAGGGTTTATAGTCTTGGATAACTTGCATGTACAATAGAGAAACCTAGATCCAAGCATTAGGGTTTGTATGAGCACATAGGATGTTCTTATGACCAAAACCCATCAGTGGTATCAGAGCCTAGATTGGTTTCTATTGTATTGATGCCTTGTATGTAGAAAAAATTTGATTTTTGTGGTTCTGCATGATGGACTCGGCGAGTCCCACTGTGGACTCGGCGAGTTGCCCCCTACTCGGCGAGTCCATGGGGGTACTCGGTGAGTTCGAGCGTCAGATGGAGCTATTTTCGGGATTTCTTGTTGTTTATCTTTGAGATACTTTCCTTTATCATATTAGATCAATATAAATCCGATTTTATGATATATATGAGTATATTCTTGATCTAATTGAAGATATTTATCAATTAGAAAATATTTGTTTCCTTATGTGATAATTCATTAATTATTTTGATTAAATTGGTAAATTGTTTTGCAAGAAATAATTAAATAAATCAAATATGGATAATTATATGATTAAATGTTAATTTAGATTATTTGTTATTTGATCCTTATGTTATGAAATGTTTCATATTTTCCCCTTTAGGTTTTATAGTTTAAATTTGACCTCAAAAGTTTTGTTGTTTTGAAATTTAAATAGTTGAAACCTTAATGTTTTGAAAAGGTTTCAAAACTTGCCCTCCAGTTTTGGAATTTAAATTTTGATTAATAGTTTAATTTTGATGTATATTTAAATTCTAAACCCTAATGTTTTGAAATGTTTCAAAACTTGCCCTCAAGTTTTGGAATTTAAAAGTTGATTAAAAGTTTAATTTAGGAATGTTAAATTCTAAAACCCTAGTATTGTTTTGAAAAAGATTCAAATCACACCCTTATGGTTTTATTAATTAATTAAGGTGTATAATTAAAAGAGGTTTAATAAATCCATAAAAGTTTAGGTTTACAATTTAATTGAATTACAAGTACAATTGTTAAATTTGACCTCCTAGTATTTTAAAAGTGTAAAATACACCATATACTATATATAACATTAAAAGTCTAACATTATATATATGTATGAGTAAAAGTCGCTCTTACCGTTAGTAGGCCTCATTCACGAAGCTGGTCTATAAGGGGTGTTTAAGGAAATTGCCTATAAAATGACGATTGAATGGGTATCCACTCTTACCCACCGCACTCTTGACTAGTGGAGGGTCGTTAGCCGAACGGGTAGGATAGGACAAAACCATCCATTATAAGTATAATGAAGTACAAAAGTAACTAAATGTTTTACAAATTCCCAATCTTAGTTAGTTAGGCAAAAGTGAATTGATGCAATTCCATGAAATTACACTTTGTGCCCTTGCGAAGACGTTAGTGGAGTGTGTGTGGTTAACCGGCACACTAAATGGTTCTAAGCAAGGTAGCAAAGGGTGACTCAATGTTTGTCATAGTTCGGTGGAGCGTGTGTGGTTTACCGGCACATCGAAATTACACTTTGTGCCCTTGCGAAGACGTTAGTGGAGCGTGTGTGGTTAACCGGCATACTAAATGGTTCTAAGCAAAGGTAGCAAAGGGTGGCTGTGACATCCCCAAAATCTCGGCCAGAAAAGACCGATTTTCATTTATGCTTTTAAATATTTTCAGAGTAAATCCTTTTGATTTGAAAGAGTTGCGGAATTTGTTCCCAAAAACAAAACATGATAAAACATTGTTTACCGAAGCATTTCATAAAAGAAATGTATTTTCATTATAATCAAAACTCGGGGTGTCATGTTCCGATACAGACCAATAAGCATAAACGAATACATTACAAGTCATGTAACAAATATAAACATATGCAGACTTGTAAACAAAACAACTTGATGGTTCATCCATCTCATGCCCTTCCGCCACTACCTGTAATACAATTTAAAACTGAGTGGGTCAGGCTTGGGAGCCTGGTGAGCATATAGGGTTTTCAACCCACAATAAATATCATATTTAATTTTCACCAACCAACAATAACCCAATTACCCATTCCCGTTATTCTCACTTTAATGTCCCTAAAACAACTAACATAAGGGACCTAGTCTAAGAATATTTCATCGGGGCGACAACACATGCTTCGGGGGTACCTCAGCAATATAAGTCAAATAAGGCAACCATGAGGGGGATGGAGTACAGCGAATGAACACCCAAGTTCATTAACACCTACAGGTGGCGAACCTGCTAATGTTTCCACAAGACTGTCTAGAATAGCCAGTGGTCGTCATCTAAACTCCGCTAGATGACTCAATCAAACAACAACGAGGCCTCTCATCTGTTTATTACACACCAACTGTCTACCCGTGTTCTACCCAACATATTAGTAGATAAAAATATACATTTGTATACATAGTTTAAAGAAAACCTGTATAGCATGCTTTAATCAACACATATATCACATAACAGATGAGGCACACACACACATAACACATATCTCATAAAGAAATAAGCAGATCTATAAGATAGAAGAGAGTGAATACTCATTCACACATAACACAACCAAATATATACACATAACACGTATTTTTATATAAAATACTTCGTATTATTGTATTAGAAGAAATAACTACACACTCACACTTATAAACAACAATATAATTAATACCCTCGAACCAAACTCGTATTATTATTGTGTTTAAGAAAGTTAGTATACACTCACTTGATCAGAAGATGATCGGACAACACTACGGCTTATAAAAGTAGTATTCCTCAGCAGATCTGGAAGATCTTCACAAAAATCGACTTTTCGCGGGCAGAGCTTCGACTCGGGAACCGCACTTTTCGGGATCTTCGGGATCTCGGGACTTGCCTCGGGGCTAGAGTATAATACCGGGGCTTCGGGATAGCTTCGGCACGAAAAACGATGCAAAAGACTAGAGAGAAGAGAAGAAAATGAACAAAAATCAAGGCTGTCTTCGGATCCTTTATATAGAGGCTGGAGCCTCGGAGTACGCGGGGCGTACAGGCGTACGCAGCGCGTACGCGTCCGAAATCGTCACTGCATGCGTCATCCGAAGTGTCGACACTATTGGAGTTACGCGATAGCGTAACCTCGTACGCGGGGCGTACTCCGGATCACACCGGTGACTCCGCTTCGGATAATGCTTCCGATTTTGATTTAAAAATAAATATAAAATGATTAATAAACTTCGGAAATTCATAACTTCTTCATACGAACTCCGTTTTCGGCGTTCTTTATATCCACGCGAAGGTGAGACCACGCTCTACGACTTTCGTTTAGACTCCGTCGGCTAATTTTGACTTTATTTTTATTATTTATTTTTAATAGGCCGGGACAGAAACTTTCGTTATAAATTCATAACTTCTTCGTTTGACGTCCGTTCTCGCCTAACTTTTTATCGTTTCAATACCAACAATGAGATCTTCGATTCTCATTTAGATTGCTTCGGCTAACAACCGCTCGATCTCAAATTGAGTAAAACAGGCTGTATATCGCTAAGCCGGAACTTCGATAAATCATAACTTCCTCATACGAAGTCAGATTTGGGCGTTCTATATATGTTCGGAAACCTCGTTTCAATTACTACAACATTAACCAAAGATATTAAGTTTATTTTACACTTAATTTTTGACGCTTATTTTTATTCTTAATTATTCAAACCACATAATTAAGCAATTAAGCACAAAACACATAATACTCAAATAATACATTATTATTATCTCACAACGGGTTACAAAGGTTAACCTAGACTATTACATTGCTAAAAATGGCAAGCCCGGAAACACAGGCGTTACAATTCTCCCCACCTTAGAATGATTCCGTCCCCGGAATCACACATCAACAAACAAATGCGGATAGCGACTCAACATGTCACTCTCCGTCTCCCAGGTGAGATTCGGCCCATTCGTGTGTTTCCATCGGACAAGCACTAACCCAACCATTTTGCGTCGCAACTTCTTAGTCTTTCGGTCAACAATTGCCTCTGGTTCTTCAATCAACCTTTTGTTCTCATCAATTCTCAATTCAGAAATTGGAATTATATCGGGAACTTCTCCCGTGAACTTCCTCAAATAACACACATGAAAGGTGTTGTGAATTCCATTCAGTTCTTCGGGTAATTCGAGCTTGTAAGCTTGGTTCCCAATCCTCTGAAGGACTTTAAACGGTCCAATAAACCTTGGACTCAACTTTCCCCTTTTACCAAATCTTATAAGTCCCTTCCACGGCGAGACTTTAAGCAAAACCGAATCTCCAATCTCAAAAGTCATCGGTCTTCGCTTCTTGTCAGCATAGCTCTTTTGACGATCTTGAGCTGCTAACATTCTTTCCCTAATTATTTTCAACTTTTCAGCAGTTTGATGAACCAACTCCGGTCCCATAAACTGCTTTTCCCCAGCCTCAAGCCAACAAGACGGCGTACGACACTTCTGTCCATACAAAGCTTGATAAGGTGCCATCTTAATGCTCGAGTGAAAACTATTATTATAGGAAAATTCTACCAACGGTAAATGTTCATCCCAATTACCTAGGAATTCCAAGGTACATGCTCTCAGCATATCTTCAAGTGTTTGTATTGTTCTTTCACTCTGACCATCAGTCTGCGGATGGTAAGCTGTGCTTAAACATAACTTGGTACCCATTTCCTCTTGTAGACTTTTCCAAAACCTTGAGGTGAAACGACTATCACGATCCGATACAATCGTTAACGGAACACCGTGAAGCCTCACAATTTCCTTCACGTAAGAATTCGCAAGCTTTTCCATAGACCACTTCTCCCTGGCCGCTATGAAATGCGCACTCTTAGTGAATCGATCAACGACCACCCAAATCATGTCGTGACCATTCTTTGTTTTGGGCAGTTTAGTGACAAAATCCATAGCAATGTCTTCCCACTTACCCATAGGCACAGGCAAAGGTTCTAAACTCCCGTACGGTTTCTGATGTTGTGTCTTGACTCTCGCACAAGTCACACACTCGGCCACATACTTTGCAACATCAAGCTTCATCGTCGGCCACCAGTAGTAGGGTTTCAGGTCCCTATACATTTTAGTGCTACCCGGATGAATCGAGTACATGGTCTTGTGAGCTTCTTCCATCAGAAGATCCCTAATTCCTCCTGACTTAGGTACCCAAATACGATCTTGGAATACCTTCAGTCCACGACCGTTAGTACCAAACACCAACGTTTTACCCAAACGTTCCTCCTTTCGGTCATTTTTCTCAGAAGCTTCCTCTTGAGCTTTCTTTATACTTTCCAAAATAGTTGAGACAACTTCAATTCTCAACGCTCTTGGCCTTTTCCTTTCAAGATTGACCTTCCGACTGAGAGCATCAGCAACAACATTAGCTTTACCGGGGTGGTAAAGTATCTCGCAGTCGTAGTCTTTAAGTAATTCTAGCCAGCGTCGTTGCCTCATATTCAATTCTTTCTGATTAAAGAGGTATTGGAGACTCTTATGATCAGTGAAAAGTTTGCACTTCGTGCCATAGAGGTAATGCCTCCATATTTTCAGAGCGAAAACTACCGCTGCCAACTCCAAATCATGAGTCGGGTAATTCTTTTCATGCTCTTTCAACTGTCGAGACGCATATGCTATCACCTTTTCTCTTTGGGTCAAAACACAACCCAATCCAACACCAGACGCATCGCTATAAACAGCGAAGTCTTCAACTCCATCGGGTAGAGAAAGTATCGGTGCCTCGCATAGCTTCTTCTTTAACTTCTCGAATGCTTCTTTATGCTTCTCACTCCAAGCATAAGTTGCTCCTTTGTGGGTCAAAGCTGTTAATGGAGTAGCAATCGAAGAAAAACCTTGGATAAACCTTCGGTAATATCCGGCTAATCCTAAAAAGCTTCGAATCTCCGTGGGACTTTTCGGTTGTTCCCACTTCGTCACAGCTTCGATCTTCGCTGGATCAACCATTATCCCTTCTTGGTTGACCACGTGACCCAAGAATTGGACCTCACGAATCCAAAAATCACATTTGGAGAACTTCGCATAAAGCTTCTCCTTCTTCAAAACTTCTAACACTTCTCGCAAGTGTCTGCCATGCTCCTCCTGGCTTTTCGAGTAGATCAGAATGTCGTCTATGAACACTATCACGGATTTATCAAGGAAAGGATTACAAACCCTATTCATCAAATCCATGAACGCTGCTGGAGCATTGGTTAGTCCAAACGACATAACCAAGAACTCGTAGTGTCCATATCTAGTTCTGAATGCAGTCTTCTCGATATCTTGCTCTCTTACTTTCAGCTGATGATATCCTGACCTAAGATCGATCTTCGAGAAATAGCTCGAACCTTGCAATTGATCAAACAGGTCATCAATCCTTGGCAACGGATATCTATTCTTTATTGTTGCCTTGTTTAGCTCTCTGTAATCGATGCACATTCTCATACTTCCATCTTTCTTCTTTACAAATAACACCGGAGCTCCCCAGGGCGATGAACTAGGTCTAATGAAACCTTTGTCCAACAACTCCTGAAGTTGCATCATCAGCTCCTTCATCTCCGTCGGTGCTAATCGATAAGGTGCTTTTGCAATTGGCGTGGTTCCTGGTAACAAGTCTATTCTGAACTCCACTTGTCTATCAGGTGGTAATCCAGGAAGATCCTCGGGGAACACTTCCGGAAAATCACACACCACTGGAATGCTCTGCATCACCTTCTTTTCCTTCTTAGCATCAATCACAAATGCTAAATATGATGTACATCCCTTGGTCAAACACTTTCTGGCTTTCATTAGAGAAATGATTCCAGAATTCACTCTGCGTTTGTCCCCATACACCATAAACGAATCTTTTCCAGGCGGGTTTACTTTAACTATCTTCTTCTTGCACAAAATTTCGGCATCATTGGCGCTAAGCCAATCCATTCCCAAGACGATGTCGAAACCATTAAGTTCGATAGGCAATAACGCCTCGTGAAACTTATTCCCATTCAGATCAATTAAGATGCTTTTCATACGATGACTAACAGGTACAAACTTGCCACTAGCTACTTCGACTAATAAAGCATCATCTAGTCTATCAACAGGCAAAGCTAGCTTTCTACCAAACTCATGCGAAATAAAGGAGTAGTTGGCTCCAGAATCAAACAATATATGAGCAGGTAATTCGTTTACGAGAAAGGTACCTGAAGCGACATCAGCTTCATCTTTCGCAGCCTCAAGTGTCATCTGGAAGGCTCTCGCCTTCGGCTTTGGTGGAATGTTGGGCCTAGCTGCCTCCTTCTTCTTCGGACAGTCTTTCAAAATATGCCCCTCTTCATTACAACCAAAACACATCCTTTTGTTGTTCGGACATTCATTGGCAAAATGTCCAACCTTTCCACACTTGTAGCAGGTCACATCCTCGCTACATTTCCCAAAGTGCTTTTTCTTACACTTATCACACCACTTTGCTTCGCCTCCTTTTCCTCCAAACTTTTTCGAATCAAATTTCGAAAATTTACTCTTCTTACTGGAACCAGATGTTCCTTCAAACTTCCTTTTCTCACCAACCTCAACCTTGACGGTGGTTCTTCCCTTTATCATGTTCTCCACAGACTTGGCAGCCCAGATAGCTGCCTCTAGAGTAAGTGCCTGACGTACCGGCACCTCGTACTCCCATGGAAGTCCCTTCGCGTACCGATCCACCTTTGTCAGCTCGTCTGGAACGATACGCAAGGAAAACTCCATCTTATCGGTGAAGTTATTGGTGTACTCATCCACTGACATGCTACCCTTCGTTAATGTCAAAAACTTATTCTCCAACTCCAACAGATTTTGAGCCGAGCAGAACTTGCGCTTGAACTGCACCAAGAACTCTGCCCATGACAATTGCAGTGGCTCATTAGGGCTTAAGGTCTTCCCTAGAGTGTTCCACCAACGAACGGCTCCACCTCGGAATTGACGCACGGCATAGATAGTTTGCAACTTACCTCTACAGCCACACGTCATAAAGGCTAACTCCATTTCGGAGATCCAATCCATAACCCCAATCGGATCCTCCTTTCCATTGAAGGTCGATGGTTTGCAAGTCAAAAAGTCCTTGTACTTGCATCCCATTCCATCATTCCTTCCTTCATGGTTATTTTGCCTAACTATCGGTGGGTTGGCTTGACCAATAGACCCACTGAAGTTTCCTCCTTCTGAGTGCCCTTCATTCAGTTCAGGCTCTTCCACACGAATCGACAGTTCTTCACGATTTTGTTGAAGCAACCGTCTAGTTTCATCCATCTGACGATCCAACATCGTCTGAATCATCAATTGCACACCAGCCATGGTTATTGGCTCAGGTGCTGCTGCTACGACAGGTATTGGCTCAATCACTGGTGGTTGATTCCTGTTTTCGTCAGCATTTCCAACTCCACTTCTTGTTCTCACCATTTTGATCTACACCGAATAAGGTGAAATTAGATCCTCAATCATGATAGATATTCAAATCATCTTTATCACTCCGAAACGTTTACATGCTAGTTCTAATATCGTAGACGTACGCTTAGAATCCTACACACATAAGGTTTCTAGATCCAGTCGGCAATAGACCATAGATCCGAACAAATAATATCATATATGGCAACATATAACATTTAGCACATAAAGCATTTTAGGCAACTTTCCTAAAATAAACTAGTGCTCGTGTCTAAATCACAACAGACACACATCTCAAAACTTCACTTAGCATTCTAAGTTTAAGTCTAGAAATCCTACAAATTCCTAGTTCGCTTAAACTAATGCTCTGATACCAACTGTGACATCCCCAAAATCTCGGCCAGAAAAGACCGATTTTCATTTATGCTTTTAAATATTTTCAGAGTAAATCCTTTTGATTTGAAAGAGTTGCGGAATTTGTTCCCAAAAACAAAACATGATAAAACATTGTTTACCGAAGCATTTCATAAAAGAAATGTATTTTCATTATAATCAAAACTCGGGGTGTCATGTTCCGATACAGACCAATAAGCATAAACGAATACATTACAAGTCATGTAACAAATATAAACATATGCAGACTTGTAAACAAAACAACTTGATGGTTCATCCATCTCATGCCCTTCCGCCACTACCTGTAATACAATTTAAAACTGAGTGGGTCAGGCTTGGGAGCCTGGTGAGCATATAGGGTTTTCAACCCACAATAAATATCATATTTAATTTTCACCAACCAACAATAACCCAATTACCCATTCCCGTTATTCTCACTTTAATGTCCCTAAAACAACTAACATAAGGGACCTAGTCTAAGAATATTTCATCGGGGCGACAACACATGCTTCGGGGGTACCTCAGCAATATAAGTCAAATAAGGCAACCATGAGGGGGATGGAGTACAGCGAATGAACACCCAAGTTCATTAACACCTACAGGTGGCGAACCTGCTAATGTTTCCACAAGACTGTCTAGAATAGCCAGTGGTCGTCATCTAAACTCCGCTAGATGACTCAATCAAACAACAACGAGGCCTCTCATCTGTTTATTACACACCAACTGTCTACCCGTGTTCTACCCAACATATTAGTAGATAAAAATATACATTTGTATACATAGTTTAAAGAAAACCTGTATAGCATGCTTTAATCAACACATATATCACATAACAGATGAGGCACACACACACATAACACATATCTCATAAAGAAATAAGCAGATCTATAAGATAGAAGAGAGTGAATACTCATTCACACATAACACAACCAAATATATACACATAACACGTATTTTTATATAAAATACTTCGTATTATTGTATTAGAAGAAATAACTACACACTCACACTTATAAACAACAATATAATTAATACCCTCGAACCAAACTCGTATTATTATTGTGTTTAAGAAAGTTAGTATACACTCACTTGATCAGAAGATGATCGGACAGCACTACGGCTTATAAAAGTAGTATTCCTCAGCAGATCTGGAAGATCTTCACAAAAATCGACTTTTCGCGGGCAGAGCATCGACTCGGGAACCGCACTTTTCGGGATCTTCGGGATCTCGGGACTTGCCTCGGGGCTAGAGTATAATACCGGGGCTTCGGGATAGCTTCGGCACGAAAAACGATGCAAAAGACTAGAGAGAAGAGAAGAAAATGAACAAAAATCAAGGCTGTCTTCGGATCCTTTATATAGAGGCTGGAGCCTCGGAGTACGCGGGGCGTACAGGCGTACGCAGCGCGTACGCGTCCGAAATCGTCACTGCATGCGTCATCCGAAGTGTCGACACTATTGGAGTTACGCGATAGCGTAACCTCGTACGCGGGGCGTACTCCGGATCACACCGGTGACTCCGCTTCGGATAATGCTTCCGATTTTGATTTAAAAATAAATATAAAATGATTAATAAACTTCGGAAATTCATAACTTCTTCATACGAACTCCGTTTTCGGCGTTCTTTATATCCACGCGAAGGTGAGACCACGCTCTACGACTTTCGTTTAGACTCCGTCGGCTAATTTTGACTTTATTTTTATTATTTATTTTTAATAGGCCGGGACAGAAACTTTCGTTATAAATTCATAACTTCTTCGTTTGACGTCCGTTCTCGCCTAACTTTTTATCGTTTCAATACCAACAATGAGATCTTCGATTCTCATTTAGATTGCTTCGGCTAACAACCGCTCGATCTCAAATTGAGTAAAACAGGCTGTATATCGCTAAGCCGGAACTTCGATAAATCATAACTTCCTCATACGAAGTCAGATTTGGGCGTTCTATATATGTTCGGAAACCTCGTTTCAATTACTACAACATTAACCAAAGATATTAAGTTTATTTTACACTTAATTTTTGACGCTTATTTTTATTCTTAATTATTCAAACCACATAATTAAGCAATTAAGCACAAAACACATAATACTCAAATAATACATTATTATTATCTCACAACGGGTTACAAAGGTTAACCTAGACTATTACATTGCTAAAAATGGCAAGCCCGGAAACACAGGCGTTACAGTGGCTCAATGTTTGTCATAGTTCGGTGGAGCGTGTGTGGTTTACCGGCACATCGAATAGGTGATTGTAACATGTGAGGGCACCATTTAAATTTGAATGGTTATTCACACCCGCTTTGTGATCCTCAGCATCCCAGTCACAAACTAGAGGGGCATATCGAGATTTAAACATGCCATTGAAACGTTCAATGAATCTCAAAGGATCTAGGAGTTTTCATAGATTTAAAAACTTAAATTTCTTTTTCGTTTTTCATGGTGGAAATTAGTGAATCTTCATTCACTTACCTTCAAATATTCTGCAACTAGATTACGACATCCCTTTTCTAGGCTGTAGCATATTGTGTTGGGTCCTAGCCTTAGTATCTCATTTGGGTGATTTACTAAGGACTCAATCAATCAACTAACTTGAATTCGTTTTCTCCCGTTTTGTAGATGTCAAAGTACGACAACTATGGTCTTCCCAAATCCCGTGGAACAAGCAATCTGCATGAAGATGATATTCCACGATTCGATCGAGGAACAAGAGATCATACTTCTCTTCCTCCACCTCCTCCAATTATTCTCCCTAACCCACACGTTCGAAGGCTTGAAAAGTTCAAGCTCACTCAAGCCCTTTTGGCAAGTAAACATAAAGAAGGAAATTCGGTGTGTGCACACGTCCACGGGATGAAGTCACACATCGATAGGTTAAGAATGTCGGGATCCGTTGTCTGTGAGGAGATGGCTGTTGACTGGGTTCTTCAGTCACTTCCTAACTCATATAGTGAGTTCGTAAGAGAGTACTATATGATGAACTGCGACGTGACCCTTATAGATCTCACCTATATGCTTATTGCTGCTGAATCAGCTATGGTTTGGCGCAATAGAAAAGCAAAGTTGATTGGTGAATCTGCCTTCAAGACCTCTGTGGATATAGACAATGGCAAAAAAAGACATGCTATGATCAAAAAGTTTGATCATAAGAGAAAGGCAATGTCTGAAGTAGTTTCATGTTCTGTTCCAAGAGAGTCAATTTGCTTTTATTGCCAAGAGAAGGGGCATTGGAGACGAAGCTGCCCTATTTACCTAAGAGATCTAAGAGATGGGAGAGTCAAAATGTATGGCTCTGCTTTAGGTAAAATGCATTGACTAACTCTTTTAAGCTTATATTCTAGATTCTTAATACATAATGTGATAAGATTACAATTGATGTTTTGTAGGATCGAAGAAAAGAAAGGAAGCTTAAGGGAAGAAGTGAGCAGAATCTAACCGTGAAGGAATGGATTTCGATCGCATTACTTGAAGATTAGATTCTTGAGCTACTACTTAGAGTTAGAATAAGATTGCTAAGAAAGGTGTATTAGCATAGTTTTTCAAAGAATTGCATTGTAAGGACAAATTTTTCCGCAATAAAATAAATTTTGATTTTATATCATTTATTTATCCTTGCAATGGCATGTATGAAAAATTGATGTTAGAATGTTTCTATTATTAGCAAAATGGATTTGATTCTTAATTATGGAAATGTCGAAAATTTACCAAATAAGGAGAGTTTCTCATCGCCCAAGTTTCAGTTGGACAGAAATTTGGAATCATGCAACTTGGTTGCACGATGAACGAGAAATTTCATATTTGGAAATTAGACAAATTCGTTGACAAAGTGTCAAGTGAAGCACTAGGAGATCGAGTACACAAAGTTGTGTGTTGATCAAGTCCACCATAAGAGTAACAAAGATATTCGTCATGATTTACTAAAGGTTTAGTAAATATGATTATACTTATAAGATTAAGTGTAATTCTGAATTGATTGAAAAAGTTTAAATCGATTGCAGAACGCATAAAAAGAATCAAGTAGGCAGAAAGATAAAAGTTTATCCATTCTAAGAAGAAGGGAGAGTACGTTTTATGCTTTATGATAGGTCTTAATGATTAAGAACCATATCTCAATCGATCCTCTAAGTGAGTCTTAGTACAATTGTATGTCTAAGAAGAGGAATCAAGAATTGAAGAAATGGTTAAATCAAGAAGTCAATCATACTTCATTCCAAAACAAGTCTTAGAGTTAAGATTGTGACATTGCGTGAAAAGTATTAAGAAGGCTCATAGCATTCATCAAATGTGGAAAGTTGTGATGTCTTGGAAAAGACAAAGACCAACTAGGACCAACTTATGAAGTGTTTTGATAAAAACTACACTAACTCTTGAATATTTGTTTGTCAAGAAATGTTTATTGACAAGAGAATCTTATATGTTAAGGAGTCAGTGGGAGTCTTGATGGTCTTGAAAGGTTTCAAGAACAAATCAAAATAGACCTTATCGATCATCACTAGCACACGAGTTGAGGTTTACAACCTATCGTGTTGACACTATTTTGTTTTCTGTGCCATTCCAATTGAGTTAATTATGCATGTGAGTTCTATGAGTTCTCATTTGAACGCATAAAAGGCAGGCACCTTGATCAATGGAAAGTACATTTATATGAAAGGGTGAGCTGCTCAACTACTTGGAAGACATGGTGGGCAGCTGTGTTACCATAAGGCAAGAAGTCAAGATTAAGAGAGTTCGGTCCATATGATTTTGAATTTGTCGTGAACTTTGGTTTTGACAAATTCACATGGATAGGAACACATACACCATTAAAATCTAAGTGTCATAAGATTCCCTCCATGAAAATGACTGTGAGGAATGCTTTCACTGAGAAAGATTTTAAGAAGATAGTGATTGTGAAATTGTATTCTCGAATTCGATTATGGTTACGGTATCCCTTTCCATGATTCGAATTGTGAGATTTAGCAATTAGTCTGAATTGTTTAGACACACATATGAGCTATCTAAGGGAAAGGTGTATAAGCTTAGATAAAGGATTATCAAAGCATTAAGTATTAGAAACATGAACTTAAGAAATTCAATAAGTATTGTTGTTCTGGAAGTTATGCTGGTTCCTGAATACATGTCAAAGCTAGTGGGAGCATAAGTGTTATGTTTATAATAATCATCATCATAATGGGAGCATAAGTGTTATGATTGTATGATTATTATGGAAAGTATTGCAAGTTAGCAATATTAATTATAGAAAACAATAGTTATACTTTGCAAAGTTGCAAGAGTTGAATAGTTGTTTTGCTATAATTAAGGGAGAGAATATTATGCTTCATTTCAAATCTAAAGGCTTAGGTTGTGGAATGTTAATAAATTAGTCAATGATACATAGTGCGTTCTTAAAATTTTGATTATGATTACGGCATTCCTCTTCATAGTTCGAATTTTGAGAACATAGCACATAAAATATTATGGCAGAAGATTGATAAAGTATTGAATCTTCGTGTAAGACATTATGCATCTTGTCCGATACGCTTCGGGTATAGGATTGATTGCAAATGCTATAATATTTGACCATTCAAAAATTTTCCAAATGTCTAGAGCATTTAGAGGGAAAAAGGACAAGAATCGGTTTTGACTAAGATAATTAAACAACTATCAAAGGACAATCCAAAGTTCGCCGAGGATTGGTCGTTTGTGAGTAGTTGGAAGCATGATATTGGATGGACCTTATCGACATTATTATGAATAGATAAGATTCTATTGAGAATGAGTTGTCATATGATAAGTATGGAATGTTTTCCATATTGGGAATTGAATATTGAAAATCTATGTCGAGATTAGAAACTTTTATGCAAAAGGATGTTCAAGGGAATGTGCTTTGAGTGAGAGACATCATATCTAAGGAATTGTATAGTAACCATCTCCGATAGAGGACTTTGTAATTTCATTGTCAATAGTCATTGTGACTTTAGTGCGGTGACATTATAAGAGGATCATTGCATAAAATGTTAAAATCTAGCATATTCCATAAGTGATAAGAATTTGATATTCTTTCACTTGTGAAAAGGATTGGGAGTTATGAAATGAGTATAATTGGAAATGTGTTCATTTGATCTATTTCACAAAGTAAGAACCATAGGTAAACATTGTGTGCATGCTATGAGCATGGGACAAGTGTAATAATTCAAGTAAGAAGTTGATTACCCGAAACAACAAATAATGTATCGATATGGTGATAAATAAAATGTGTTTTATTTATACTCAAAGGTTTGAGGCCATATGAGATTAGTATTATCCTTGTGTTTCACTTTGCATGTTTTGACTTCCTGAATAATTTAATTGGTTGAGAATAGTCAAATTATTCGAACGGGCCACAGTCGTTCATATGTTGGAAGTAGGTATGAATGAAGACCGTCGTGAATTGGTGTGTGGATTGTCTAAAGAGCATTAGACATAAGCAAATGTTTGCTGCAACGTTCATGAGTGCTTATGAATATGATTTGAGCATTGGATTAAACCCACGCTTACTTGGATCACTCCATGAATTGTATCAAGAGTGATTGGTGAGACGATAACATCTTATATTCTTGAAACCGAGATGTGTGAGTTGTATCTTGCAAATCGGTTGCACATTGATAATATGTACACGCACCAGTAACTTGGTGTCATAAAACATATTGTTTTTTGTGATTCGGTGAGTGAGTGCAAGCGAGCATTGTATCAAAGTTTATCCGTTCCTTTTATCCAAAGTAGGATAAAAGCGATATCCTTGGGCTCCTCGATGATTTAGTGATGACAAACGTAAATGCTCGGCCGGGCTATGACTAATTTGATTTGTTCAATTAGTCAGTCGTCATAAATCGGAAGTCGAGAAATAGTACAGAAAGAATGATTAGAAATCATGTCTTATACGATATCTAGAATGGAGGAATATATGATCCCTTATCTAAAGGACACGCGTATCTGATAGGATCAGAGTTGATAGCGGCTTTGGAAAGCTACGATTGCAGATCAGGATCTGAAGTCATACACATAATAGTTATTAGACTTATCCAAGTGGGAGACTATTGGATTAGTGTCTAAGTCCATAACTAATTTGGTATGTACTTGACCCGATGGTGCATGGTCCTTTTGGGTTGCCTTCACCAAAGCAACTTGATAGGATGAATAATGGAGAGAAAAGATTAAATATGATTTTAATATATTATGAGAATAATATATTAAAGGAGAAATCATATTGTTTAATTAATATTATTCAAGAATTAATAAGAATTAAGTTTGTGACTAAAAGAGATTAATTAAACTTAAGGGACTAGAATTGTCAATTGTATGATAGTTGAATATTGAGCTAATGGACTCCATATTAAAGGAGTGGATGAATTCTATGGGGAAACCCATTAGAAATCATCCAGAGGCCTTTAAGGAAGGAGCCCATGGGTTGCTTAGGGCTTAAGCATCCAAATTAGGGTTTCCTTGTTAGATAACCCTAATAGCCTCACTATTTAAGGAACCCTTATGCCCAAAAACGTGGACAAGACTTCTTCTAGGGTTTCCACATGTTTTGGGCAACCTCCTTCTCTTCGCTTCTTCATCCTCTTGCTCTTGGTGTTTGTGAACCATTAGAGGAGTTACATTTGTGACTCTAAGCTTTCTAAAGTCATTACAAGGAGGAATTGTGATTGTTATTGCTACATAACAATCAAGGTAACATCTTAAACCCATTCTTATGTTAATATGATTACTTGTATGCTAGAACTAGGGTTTATAGTCTTGGATAACTTGCATGTACAATAGAGAAACCTAGATCCAAGCATTAGGGTTTGTATGAGCACATAGGATGTTCTTATGATCAAAACCCATCAATATCCATATCTACTTTAATCATTGGTAAAAGTCACATAGAATCGATTTTCATCCCTTGTGGTGGATCTAAAGGACCTAAACACATTTGTGTGTATGAGATCCAACAATCCTTCACCTCTTTCACAAGAACTAGTGAAATATGAATTAGCCATCTTTCTAAGAAAACAAGATTCGCATGTATCATCCGACAAAAGTCAAATGATTCCAACACTCCATCCTTTTGGAGTTGGGCAATGCATTTCTTGTTGACATGTCGAAGACGACAATGCCACAATCATTCCTTCTCTAAATCATTAGACAAATCAATTTGCAACACACTATTTCCTAAACTGTCTACAACCATCACAATTTCATACACGCCATCACAAGGTAATGCTTCAAAATAAAATATACCATTATAATAAGCATAAATAGAACCATTCTCATTATCAAAAGAATATCTAAAGCCTTGTCAGAATAAACCATGAAAAGAAATAATATTCATCGTCATTTCTGTCGAATAGCAACAATTGTTCAAATCTAAACTGAACTCACTATTAAGCACTAAAGAATAAACACCAATATTGGTAATAGGCGATGATCTCTTATTGCCCATAATTAGGTTCATCTTCCCATGCTCCACCCCATCACTTCTTTTTAGTCCCTGTAAGTCAGAGCAAATGTGAAAACCACATCATGTATCATGGACCCAGGAATAAGATTGCGATGAGTTTTTTGATAGAATAGTGTAAATACCTGCCGAGTTTGGCTTGATCTTGCCATCATTTATGTCTTGCAAGTACTTTGGGTAGCTTCTCTTCCAATTTCCCTTGTCATGGCAGTAAAAGCAAGTAGCCTTCTTCGGATCAGAGGCAAGGGAAGCTTTAGAACTAGATTTGCCTTTAAGGCCAATACCCGACGACCCAGCTTGATACTTTCACTTCCAGTTCTATTTTGAGGGAGCTTTCCTCTTCTTCCCCTTCCCTTGCCCTATGGCTAAGATGGGAGCAGCAACAACATGATTAGAGGGACTCTCCGTCCTTCATCTTGATGGTTATTTGTAACTTGACTATCTCATACCTTTCTTGACGGGCTTGTTGATGGCACTTCTAAATCAATTCCTTGCACATCTAATAAGGCCAATAGTCCTAATAGAACCTTTGCAACTCAGGAGTCATAGTGGCCACCATGATGCATGCCACTTTGGTAGCATCATTGTAGTGTCTCATATACTCAGCTATTTTTTCAGGAGTAGATTTAGTTTCATCAATCTCATTCAGCTCCTTTTCGAGAACATATTCCATGTCCTTGAAGCACAAATCCATATTGATGTTACAGATCCAATCGTTAAAATTGGAGCCATGAAAAGTGACTTTTCAGCAGATACTCAAGAGCGAGAAGTGGTTGGAGGAGTTGTTGTTGGTGGTGGAACCGGAAGCATTGTTTGAAGCTGACATTTGAAAAAGAAAACAGGCAAGTTTTGATTAGATTAGAAAATCCTTAATATACCACCCAAATGAAATATTAAGGCTATGATCCAACTAAATAATTCACAATTCAGAAAAGGGATCTTGTAAACCAATTGCAAGTTATTTAAAGATGGGTAAATGACAATTTACCAATTTCACCACGAAAAATGAAATTTAAATGAATTAGGTTTTAAATGAAATTCCTAGATCTTTTGAGATTCATTGAACCATTCAACGACATGTTTAATCTCTCGATTATGCCCTTTCCATTTGTGACTGGGATACCGAGGATCACAAACAAGGTGTGAATAACAATGCAAATTAGCTTGCCACTCTCAATGTCATTTATCACCTAATTAATGTGCCGGTTAACCACACACGCTCCATTGATCAATGATAATTTACGAGACACCCATTACCACCATTTATTAGTCCATATTAGTTTGTCGGTTAACCACACATGCTCCACTAATGACTTTTATAAATTGCAATGTGTAATTTGATGGATTAACATCAAATTCACATTTTCCTAAAGTAACTAAGATTTAGAATTTAATAAAAAATTTTAGTTACTTTATTTATTCCATTCTACTTATTAATGAGAATTAAGTGTCCTATCAAACCCGTTAAGCTAACGACCCTAGACCAATCAAGGAAGTGGTCGGCAAGAGCGGACACTCATTCAACCGTCATTTTATAGGAAATTTCCTTATACCCCGTTATAGACCGGCTTCATGAATGAGGCATACTAGCGGTTCGACTGACTTGTCTTATACGTATAGTAAATACTTAATCCTTTAATATTACATATAACATAAGTGTGTATTTTAAACATTTCAAAATACTAGGGTTTTTAAATCTGTTAAAATTTTGAAAGTTAATACCAATTTTAATTCAAATTTTAAAATTTAAAAACTTTGATTTACTAAGTATCTATTAATTAAACCTTTAATTAATTTATTAAATCAAATAAGGATTATCCATTAAATTAAATAAATTAATTTAACCTAATCCCTTATCCCCTAATTCCGAAAATATGGGAGGGATTTATAAGATTTTATAATTATCTAGTAAAACAATTTAAAAGATAATTTCCAAAAATAACAACCCTATCAAATCCTTGATTTTCGAAATCTGGGACTTGGAGTGGAAGGCAAAGCTTTCAACCTTGCCTATTTTTCGAAAACCTTAGGGTTAGGAAACCCTAGATCTCGAAAATATGGAGGCCAAAGGAACGCGTTTAAAACACTTTGCAATTTTCGTTATGAAACGCTAATTGCGAAAATCCAAGGCCTAGGGTTTAATTGCCATAAACCCTAATTTTGGCGAATTCAATCAATTGCATCAAATCTAATTGAAAACAAAACCAATATCTCAAATACCATTGATGGGGTTTATAGATAGCAAACAATCATATGTGTGCATGCAACCCTAATTGTTGGATATATGGTTTCTGTAACAACCAGTTATTTCAAGTCAATGAAAATCAAAGAAAGTCAATAAAAGTCAAACAAGTCAAACCAAAGTCAAGCAAGTCAACTATGTCAAACATAAGTCAACATATTCAAACGTTAAGAATTTAATTCAATAGTAAATGGATTTATACCCCACTATAGGAGTTTTCGGTATTTGGAATCAAATTCCAAACCAAAACTGAAACACAAATTATGAAACAAATGGAATCGAAATCAAACGTCTAGGCCGGAAACCCTTCCAACCGAAACCACTTGCAAGCACCCCACTATTTGGACCGAAAACCACATAGACAGCAAGCCACTTGGACCGAAATCAGAGGATTTCGGTGGGATTTAGACCGAAAACTCCCCTTTTCGGTTGGACTTTTAGATCGTAATCAAGGATTTAAGTTGAACGGATAGGCCGGAATCTCACTTTTAGGCGGTGGCACACAACTCAAGAGGATAAATTACACATCCCTAGGCACATGTCAAATCAAATTTTATTCCATATATATATATATATATATATATATATATATATATATATATATATATATATATATATATATATATATATACAAACGAGATCATCACTCATAATTTCATGACTTATTCTTTCAAAACTCATATATGTATCTTCATATCTTCAAGATCCATTTCTAGTGTATCTTCAAATCTTCATAAGAGCATCTTCAAACATTCATCCAAATTCCCCAGGAAGAACAAACCTTTTAATTAATTCTTAGGAATTAATTTGGTAAGTCTTCTTACAAAAACTAGTATTATTTAACACTTTAAATTGCTAGATTTGCACCTATATTACGTATGTAAAACAAATTAGGATTTCGACCATATTCGCATGTTCTAACCCGAGGATCATCGCCATCACATAGTATTCAACCAAGAACACACATCCGAGGTGAGTTGATACGCCTACGTTTTCACTATTTTTCCATGTTTTAGGGGGGAGGATACAAGTAAAACACAAGCAACCTTGTGTTAACATTCAAGCTATTTCAAACTGTTTCAATTGTTATTTTTACAATATATATATATATATATATATATATATATATATATATATATATATATATATATATATATATATATATATATATATATATATATATATATATATATATATATATATATATAAGTTATTTCAATAAAACTTTAACCCTTTTGTAACACGTTGAGCAAAAGGGTATTTTACCTAAATATTCTCACATTTATTTTATTTCCATTTGTATAAAAATATTAAATTTCACGGAATATCTTTAACTCAAATTTATGAATATAAACATGCAAAGTCGTTTAAACTACAAAAGTTTTCATTTCAATAGAACATACACTTTAAACTATAATGCATATAGTTTATGGAATATACACATCATTATTCTACATGTAACCGTCAATATAGCTTTGTGAGACACGCTTCAAGTACTTATCCAAGTACCAACGAAAGTCATGAATTATAACCAGAGTCTCCTGGGGGGAGAGCGTGATACTTGTGTATAGATCTATACGGGAATGACAATTCTCAACCTAAACTGTTAGCTTCAGTTAGACCGGCAGGTCTAGGGTGACAAATGTTGTACCATTTCCGACGCCTGAAGAACGTCATATCAGGCCATCTTAGGTCATCAAGCATGGTTATAATAACTCACAATTTGGTATTAACAATACGATTAGTGTACGAACACGTAAATAACTTCAAATAGTTTTATTTAATAATAAAATTACAATACAATATTTTACAGTACAGCTGGTGGATCTAGGCACATACATTCATATAGTTTCATACTAGTACAATTACAATATACTATTTTCCAATGTAGAGAAACTTACACTTCTAGAAACATTTATTTTATGGTTTTATGTGAAATAAAAGTACGTTATACTATTTCAGAGTACAACAATACTTACACATTTTGGTCTTAAGGTATTAAGACTACAATTCATTTGCAACAGAAAATATTGGATTTTCTAGAAGAACACACTTACATTTTCAAGGGACAAATGACAGACTTCTAATACAAATATGCTTATGAACCCACCAACTTAATTGTTGACACTCTTTTCAAAACTACTTGTATTCTCAGGGAATCAGTAGACAAGTATCCACACAGGCTTTGAGAAGACGGAGCATCATAGAGTCACGTCCTTTAGTTTTTGCTATATACTTTTGGTGTCAAGTATACAATGATTTGAACACAGATGTAAAAACTATACTGTATCAATATGATGGTTGTTGTGTTTTGATTACTATTATTCAATTTTTTTGATACTCTACATGATGTCATCTGCCCCCAAACATTTCCGTTGTTCTGGTTTGGGGTGTGACAGATTGGTATCAGTGCATTGTTTATAGTGAACTAAGTATATCAAACCATACAAAATATACAACTATAAATACAATGGGGGCTGAAATGCTCTGACTAAAAGTATACTTTTAAAATATAAGTATTTTATAAGAAGTATACGAACATGCATACATACCAGAAACTATATCATAGTAAGAACTACATAAAAGTATTTAGATAAGTTGGATGTTGCAGTTAAGCCTAGACAGTTATGTAATCATATCTGGGATAAATATAGCCTAATCAACTATATTTATTTGAGATACTACGAACATGTGTTTGGGAATGATCGTGGTGTTACAACAAGTCTAAAACTTACCAACACTATATACAAAAGGAAACTGTAGAACCAAACATGAAGTTAAAATACTATAGGAGTATTTTATGACACTATAGCCAAGAACAACAATATTTAGGCCTTGGTAGTTATATAAAATAATAGTCGAGAAGGCCTTCTTACCAGAATCAATCATGTGAAAACAAAGGACCCTTTTTGGTACATCTATAATTGCTAAGTGTATATGTTAGGGTTATATATAATTAAGATTTTATAGAATTAGAATTTGTGATTTTGCTTTACTTCATTTTCCTTGTTTGGTTGTGGTCTTAGAGTAGGTTCACTTATTTGAAGGTCTATTCAATCATGGTTATATACAATTGTTATCCACTATGTGATTGTAGGAGGACCCGGTATGGGTTACAGTATACAAATTCATTAGAAGCATTGCTATAAATTTCATAAATTGAAATCGCGATTGTTCACTTATTTTAGTTAACTTCTATTGTAAATCGCTGATAGAACACTATAAAAGTCAGGATATGATGCGTTTAGAACTAAGATATATCTTGTTCAATATCACCTGACTCATGACCACTATAGAGGACTTAAAATCACTTCCTCTTTAATCATTAAGGCATAAAGATGCCACCATGTAAATCAAATAGGCGTGTCAACAACACACCACTAAGTCCACCACCTCCACAGTTTGACTCTGCTATTTTCCAAGCAGTTGTAACAGCCACCGTGGCAGCCGCCATGACACAAACCAACGCAAGTGGTGCTAGTGGGGTGGGTAGTGGTGCCAACAATTTAAACCATGGAGAAATACACTGACCCCAAGGGAGTGTTCCTATAAAGACTTCACGAATGCCAAACCAAAGTCTTTTGATGGCACTGGAGGTATCATTGCTCTAACATGCTAGTTCGAAAAGAGAAAATCAATGTTTGAAATCTGTGTGTGCCGTGAAGCTAGCAAGGTCAAATTTGCAGCGTGCACATTTATGGATAGAGCCTTCTCTTGGTGGAATGGTTATGTCAAATCATTGACTCTCCCAGTAGCCAACACCATGAGTTAGGAAGACTTAAAAATTCTGATGCTAGCAGAATATTTCCCGAGGGGTGAAGTGAAAAAGTCAGAGCAAGAACTCTGGGGGTCTGACGATGAAGGAATCTGACATTTCTGCCTACACTGCCAAATTTAGTGACCTGGCTATACTATGTCCCGAGATGGTTACCCAATAAAGTAAGAAGGTGAGACGGTACATCTGGGGACTATCTCCCCAAATCCAAGGAAACATGATAGTTGAAAACCCACTTACTTTTGATAGTGCCAAACGTCCGGCACAAACACTCTTGGATCATGGAGTCTGCCAAGGCTTCATGACAGTCATTCCCGAGTGACCCAAAGAAGGTGGCAACAAAAAGAAGTTTTGGAAGAAAAGGAAGGGATAGTCGTCACAAGAGCCCGCAAAGAAGCAACAAATGGTGGCAATTCACACTGCTAATGTTCCTACTGTTGTTCCTGCTACTCCAACACCACCAAAAATCGATAGACTGGAACCCTTCCAAAGTGTAACAAGTGCAACTTCCATCACACCTGAATTTGTCGAGAAATGCACAACAAAAACTGCAACAAGAAGGGGCACACCGCCCGTTCCTGTAAGGCACCGACACAATCGATCACCCAAGTCCCCGGCGTTGGAGTAAGCCAGGCTTGTTACAGGTGTGGTGAAACGGGACACTTCAAGAGAGATTGCCCAAAAGCAAGGAATGCTGGCGGTGTGGGAAGAGTATTGGCAATTGGTCACGAAGAAGCAATAGCAGATCCTACCGTGGTTACCGGTATGTTTCTCCTCAACAGTTCATATGCATGCATCCTTTTCGATAGTGGTGCGTAGAAAAGTTTCGTGAGCCATAAATTTAAACACCTACTTAAAAAAAATCCCCAATTACTAAAAGACATATTCACTGTAGAAATGGAAAATGAAAAGACAAAGAGCACTAGTGACATATACATAGGATGTACCCTCACTCTAAACAACTATTCCTTCCAAATCGACCTTATGCCAGTCTCAATAAAGAGCTTCGACGTTATCATCGGTATGGATTGGTTAAGTCCTCACCGTGCTGATATCCTATGTTACTAAAAAGTTGTTCGTCTTAATCTGCCAAGTAGTGAAACCCTCGTCATTTATGGCAACAAACCTGACATGAACCTTCAAATCATTTCTTGCGTTAACGCTCAAAAGTATTTTTGCAAAGAATATTGTGCCTTCTTAGCTCACGTGGTAGATAAGAAACAAGAGGTAAAAGATATTAAGGATATCCCTAATGTTTGTAATTTCTTGTAATTTCCCTGACATATTCTTCGAAGATCCCCCAGGTGTCCCTCCTGAATGCCAAGTTGAGTTCAGAATCGACTTGATTCCCGGAGCTACCCCCATAGCCAAATCCTGTACCGTTTAGCACCGGCATAGATGTAGGAACTATCCAGCAAACTGAACGAACTGTTGAGCAAAGGATTCATAAGACCAAGCTTCTCGCCTTGGGGAGCACGGGTCTTGTTTGTGAAGAAAAATGATGGATCGTTCTGCATGTGCATAACTACCGGGAATTAAATAAACTCACTATCAAAAGCCGATACCCTTTACCTAGAATCGAAGACCTCTTCGATCAACTTCAAAGAGAAAGTTTCTTCTCAAAGATCGACCTAAGATGAGGATACCATCAGCTACAAGTCCAAGAGGAAGATATTCCTAAGACCACATTCAGAACTCACTACGGTCACTATGAATTCG